>NC_092773.1:10278348-10333365 GCF_047496795.1 Chiloscyllium punctatum
ACACACACACATACTCACACGCACACACTCACAGAGACACAGACACAAACACACACTCACACACACACAGACACACACACACACCAACACACACACACACCAACACACATAGACACACACACACAGACACACACACAGACACCAACACACACACAGACACATACACACACAGACACATACACAGACACACACACAGACACATCCACACATAGACACACACAGACACACATATACACACACAGATACAGACACACACACACAGACACACACACAGACACACACCAACACACACACGCACACACACAGACACACACACAGACACATACACACACAGACACACACAGACAGACACACACCAACACACACGCACACACACAGACACACACACAGACACACACTCTCACACACACACAGACACACATACACACACACACAGACACACACACACAGACACACACACAGACACAGGCACAGACATACACACACACACTCACACACACAGACACACACACACACATAGGCACACACACACACACACACACCAACACACATAGGCACACACATAGACACACACACAGACACACACACATACTCACACACACACTCACAGAGACACAGACACAAACACATACACTCACACACACACAGACACACATACACGCACACACACATACACACCAACACACATAGACACACACACAGACACCAACACACAAAGACACACACACACAGACACAGACACAGAGACACACACACTCACACACACAGACACATACACAGACACACACACAGACACATACACACATAGACACACACCAACACACATAGACACACACACTCACACACACACAGACACACATGCACAGACACACACAGAGACACACGCACACATACACACAGTGACACACACAGACACACACACACACATATAGACATACACACACAGACACACACACACAGACACACACACATAGGCACACACACAGACATACACACACAGACACATACACAGACAGACATATACACATACACACACAGACACACATACAGACATACACACACAGACACACATACAGACATACACACAGACACATACACACACAGACACATACACAGACACACACCAACACACACAGACACACACACAGAGACACATACACAGACAGACATATACACATACACACACAGACACACACACAGACACACATACAGACGTACACACACAGACACATACACAGACACACATACGCACACACACTCACACACACACAGAGACACGTACACACACACACGACAAAAGCTCCATCCAAGAGTGGGATTTTAAGGAGCACTGAAAGCAGAGATGTTTGAGGAGGGAATCTTCGAACAGGATGCTGCAGGCAGGGTTACTGATATTTGGAGAGGTGGGAATCTGGGAGGTTCTGGTGTTGGAGGGGTGCTGATGCTGAAACCAGTCGGGGTGGGGCTGGGAAATGCCCTTGAGTGACTGGGCTCTGGGCATGGTGCTATCTCCCTCAAAGGGTTGTGTGTGTCAAGGGAGGGGCTGGGGACTCAGCGCTTCTCAATGTGGAGCTCCCCACGATAGACTGCTTTTGGGGGCTGTTTGAGTAAAGAACACAGATGTTCCTCTCTCCCCGAATTTACAAGGAGCCCTTCTTGTGTTCCCCTCAGGCAGCCTCCTGGTCTCAGTCTCCCGTCTTGTCACAACCTCCTGACCTGAATAATTCCCACCTTGCTGTAACAGGGCCATTTCGTTCATTCAGAACCACCCAAGCAGTAACCAAACCAACCAAGACAAAACCCAGTGTGTTTCCTGGAACAAACGACCCCCCCACCTCCCCCCCACCCCCCCCAACCCCGCTCCCCCCACCAGCACCACCACGCTGTCTAACCATTCATCCAACTGAAATTATCTTTAATCATAGACCTAGACCCAACCATTTTAAGGGATTCCACTCCCAGACCGTAGCCTCTGTCATTACCAAGTGGAGCTCAGCAGGGGAGTGCTTTGTTTTAGGACTGATTTATAATGTCTGCAGATTTTCCCCCCTCCCTGTTTCCTTCCACATCAGGGGCAGCTCCCCCCCACCACCCCATACCCTGCCCTGATCAGGGGACCAATTCACCCCCCCACCGTGGGTTAAAGCCAGCCCCACAGAGGGTGAGAGGCTGTCTGCTTGGAGAAATGGTTCCCTTGGTTGAGCTCAGTCTGTCAGTGTGCCCAATTACACGGGACAGTCCCATAACCTAGTCTGGATTGCTGCCCTGAGGTCTGAAAAACAGCACTGGGAGGAAGCCCCAGCCAATGGACAACACTCTGTCATTCTGTTCCACGTCCAAGATCCACAAGGGAGGCGTGAGCAATTCCTCTGCAATACTGTGACCAATACCACTGGCCTTTCTTCCCATGGATATCGGTGGGATCTAGCTGTGTAAAAAAAAAATCTCAATCCCTGGTCAGACCCCACATGGAGTATAGTGGATAGATCTGGGTCCCACACCCCATGAAGGATACCCTGGCCTCGGAGGGAGTACGATTTAGATGAACAAGAATGATAACCTGGACTTCGGGGATTAGGTTACACGGAGAGATTACACAAATGAGCCCTGTTTCCTCCAGAATTGAGAAGGTTAAGGGCGATCTGAACAAGCTGTACAAGATATTAACAGGACAAGACAGGGGAGAGAAAGATTAACCATTCTCACTGGTCAGAGATTACAGAACCAGGGGGGCAAAGACTGAGACTTAGGGCCACAGCATCCAGGAGAGATAGGACAAAGGGAGGACTACAGATGCTGGAGAACAGAGTTGAAGAGTGTGCCGCTGGAAAAGCACAGCAGGTCAGGCAGCATCCGAGGAGCAGGAGAATCGACATTTCAGGCAAAATCTCTTCATCAGGAATGAGGCTGGGAGCCTCGGGGGGGGGGGGGGGGGGGGTGGAGAGAGAAATGGGAGGGGAGGGGGTTGGGTCTGGGGGGGAAAGGTAGCTGAGAGTGCAATAGGTGGATGGAGGTGGTGTAAAGCTGATAGGTCAGAGGGGAGGGTGGAGGGGATAGGTGGAAAGGAAGATAGGCAGGTAGGACAAGTGATGGGGACAGTGCTGAGATGGAAGGTTGGAACTGAGGTAAGGTGAGGGGGAGGGGAAATGAGGAAACTGGTGAAATCCACATTGATGCCCTGGGATTGAAGTGTTCCGAGGTGGAAGATGAGGTGTTTTCCTCCAGGCGTTGGGTGGTGAGGATGTGGCAATGGAGGAGGCCCAGGACCTGCATGTTCTTGGCGGAGTGGGAGGGGGAGTTGAAATGTTCAACCATGGGGCAGTGGGGTTGGTTGGTGTGGGTGTCCCGGAGATGTTCTCCAAACATCTGCAAGTAGGCGCCATGTCTTCCCAAAGCAGAGGATACCACATTGGGAGCAACTGATACAGTTGATGACCTGTGTGGAAGTGCAGTGAAACTTTGGTGGATGTGGAAGGCTCCTTTCGGGCCTTGGATGGAGATGAAGGGGGAAGGTGTGGGCACAGGTTTTACAATTCCTGCGGTGGCAGGGGAAGGTGCCAGGACGGGGGTGGGGGGGGGGGGGTTGTTGGGGGTCATGGACCTGACAAGGGAGTTGCAGAGGGAATGGACTTTACAGAAAGTGGGTAAGGGTGGGAAATGGTGGGGGAGGGTCAGTTTGTCGGGGGCGGAGAAGATGCGATGTACACAGAGGTTGGTGGGGTGGAAGGTGAGGACCTGGGGTGGGGTAGGGGGGTGGGGGTTCTGTCCTTGTGGTATTGGGAGGGATGGGGTTCGAGGGCAGAGGTGCGGGAAGTGATGGAGATGTACAGGGAAGCATTGTTGACTACATTGGAGGGGAAATTGCAGTCTCGAGAGAAGATGTGTTCTGTGGTGGAACTGGTCCTCCTGGGAGCAGATCCGGCAGAGGCGGAGGAATTGGGAATACGGGATGGCATTTTTGCAGGAGGTAGGGTGGGAAGAGGTGTAATCCAGGTAGCTGTGGGAGTCGGTGGGTTTGTAAAAAATGTCAGTGTCAAGTCGGTCGTCATTAATGGAGATGGAGAGGTCCAGGAAGGGGAGGGAGGTGTCAGAGATGGTCCAGGTAAATTTAAGGTCAGGGTGGAATGTGTTGGTGAAGTCGATGAATTGCTCAACATCCTCGCGGGAGCACGAGGTGGCGCCAATGCAGTCATCAATGTAGCGGAGGAAGAGGTGGGGAGTGGTGCCGGTGTAATTACGGAAGATCAACTGCTCTACGTAGCCAACAAAGAGACAGGCATAGCTGGGGCCCATACATGTGCCCATGGCTACCCCTTTGGTCTGGAGGAAGAGGGAGAATTCAAAGGAGAAATTGTTAAAGGTGAGGACCAGTTCGGCCAAACGAATGAGAGTGTCGGTGGAAGGGTACTGTTGGGGACATCTGGAGAGGAAAAAACGGAGGGCTTGGAGGCCCTGGTCATGGCGGATGGAGGTGTAGAGGGATTGGATATCCATGGTGAAGATGAGGCGTTGGGGGCCGGGGAAACGGAAGTCTTGGAGGAGGTGGAGGGCGTGGGTGGTGTCTCGAACGTATGTGGGGAGTTCCTGGACTAGGGGGGATAGGACAGTGTTGGGGTAGGTAGAGATGAGTTCAGTGGGGCAGGAGCATGCTGAGACAATGGGTCGGCCAGGGTGGTCAGGCTTGTGGATCTTGGGAAGGAGGTAGAACCGGGCAGTGCGGGGTTCCCGGACTATGAGGTTGGAAGCTGTGGGTGGGAGATCTCCTGAGGTGATGAGGTTCTGTATGGTCTGGGAGATGATGGTTTGGTGATGGGGGGGTGGGGTCATGGTCAAGGGGTTGGTAAGAGAACCTAGATGTGCTTCCAGCCTCCTGATTGTCTACTCTGGAATCCAGCATCTGCAGTTTGTGTGTGTCTAACTTCTCCTTCAACCAGCAGTGCAGAGAACAGAGTGTCACGTCACAGTGGGAGCACAGTGTTCCCCAGTGAAGGAACAGCGTTTTCCCAGATAACAGGACTGACGATACCCTGAACGAGTGACAGCAGGCTGTATAAAAGAGGCCAGCTCTGTGCTCTCTCTCTGAACAGCTGAGGAGCCAGGTCACCCTGTTTCTGTCTTTGTGCACCCCGTGAGTAGACACAGGCAGCTGTTCCTGGTACACCCTGAGGTCTGAGTGTCTGTGCTCTTGCCCCTGACCGAGACCAGCTTGACCATCCATCGGAAGAACCAGGAGGAAGCTTGTTCCATCGGGCTGAACATTGGGCGTAGACTCCCTCAAACCCACCAAGAACAAAGCCTCCAGCACTTTCCACACGGAATTCAACAAAGACTTCCCTTCAGGAGCAGTCATGGTGCAGGTTAGTACACGAAAGGTTATCGGAGAGAGGACGTTCGGCCCATTGAGTCATTGCTGACTCCCATTCCCCAACACTAGGCCCACAGCCTTGTGTACTTCACCATTGGCTGAAATCCTTTGTCAGTGTGTGTGAGATGAGGGGTCTGTCTCTTGCACTCTCGCTGGTAATGGGGAGAGTGTGCTGAACTCCAGCCGAGGTTCAGCTGATGCTGGTGGGGGTTCCTGAACACGGTCAGAGGAGGGCATGGACGGAGAGGGGGAGCAGGCTTGGAATGAACGATACCTCGGAACACTGACATTCCTGTGGGTCAGCCATCGTCCTGTCTTTAATCCCACACCCTCTCCCAAAACCGATCCAGTCACAAAGACTGATTATCAAACATCAACCGGAGAGAGAGAGAGAGAGGGAGAGACTTCAGATCAGAAAAGGGACTCAGCCTCAGAACAGACTCTCCTCCATCCTCCGAAATTGTAAAGCTGTCTTGGGTTCTCCTGGGGAGGTAGTCTGGAGATTGGAGCAGCAGTTTTCAGTAGCACCCTCAGAATTTCAGCTGATGATGTAGATATGGCTCCCTGAAGGGGTCAGTCCAAGGGAACTCTCTTGAACACTTGGGGGATAAATATTCCGTGTGAGAATCCATTCACAATGACCATGATGAGCTCAGCTCCCCTTGAGCCATTGAGTGGGTCTGAGCTGAAAGCCAGTGCCCCAGTTTGTAGTTAGTGAGTGAAATGAACAGTTTGTGCTGTGTCACCTTCCCTTCCTTTTCAGTGTTAGAACAATGACCTGATATTTCCACCTGAAACTCTCACACCATGTTTCAACCCACCTTGTCTCCAGTCAGGGAGTCCTGGAGATATACAGCATGGAAACAGATCCTTCACAACAACTCACAGGTCAGGAAGAAATCTGCACCGACACTTGGAGAGAATTCCCTTTGGCATTTGGTCTTGATTTTGATTTTTGGTGTTATTCTAACCATGCAGAGAGACAGATTTATCTCTTCCTCCAACCACCACATTCCTGATGAAGGGCTTATGCCCGAAACGTCGATTCTCCCGCTCCTCAGATGCTGCCTGACCTGCTGTGCTTTTCCAGCGGCACACTCTCCGACTCTGATCTCCAGCATTTGCGGCCCTCGCTTTCTCTTATTCTAACCATGGCCCACTGTGCTCTGAGGGAGCTCAGCAACTCGCCTCGTATCCCGTCCTCTCAGCTGAACAGAATAAACTTTAAACCCTTCAATGGCCCCTGGGTGGGGCACTGGCAGGATTAGCAGCAAGAATGGGGAATTGGTTGAGATCTTTGATTGTCCCTGTGGCGATGAAACAGGCTCCCATTGTTCATTACATTCTTCCAAATAAAAAGCTTATTCTTATTTCAATCTTCTCACTTTCTTCATTCCTGGAAGGACACAGAATTCGATCTTTTCTCGTTGCCCTCCAGGTCTTGTTGGTCCTGCCCTTTGACACAATGGTTTCTCCCCAGTTCCTTGGCACATGGTCTCAGCTATTCGCCTGCAGCTGCTAACACCATTCCCTCATGATCAAAGCAGTATCTGTCTTTGCCAGTCTCATGGTACGGTGGCTGATTGAGGACATTGTTTTTCTGCTCCAAGCTGCAGATGTGACATTAGCTATTCAGGAGGGCAGCTTGGAGGAAACGGTTCCCCTCCAGGACCAGAGGAACCCTCTGTCATTAAAGATAGTCCCTGCAAGCACATCAAAACTCACCATCTTCTTGTCAGACTGCAAACAGGGAAGGATTGAAGCAAGACATGTGTCCAGCCCTGATCTCATTGAACCACAGCATGGGGGGGGGAGCAGGAGAGACAGCATCACCTTCTGGAACAAGGGGTCAAGGAGGTGTGCAGGGAATAATAATCTCCCTCAGAAATACAATAGGCCAAATGGTCTCCTGCAGTGGTCTCTGATGTTACAATCCCCAAACTACCTGGTCCACAGGTCATTCAAGGAGGGAGGGAGAGGGAGAGGGTTGGGGGACAGAGAGAAGGAGATAGACAGAGAGAGAGAGAGAGAGAGAGAGAGAGGGAAGGAGAAAGAGGGAGAGAAGGAGAGAGAGAAACGAGAGAGAAGGAAAGAGAGAGATGGAAGGAAAGAGTGAGAGAAAAAGAGAGGGAAACAGAGAAATGGAAAGAATGAAGGCAAGAGGGGGAAGGAGAGGAGTTCTCAAGTTACAGATTTATCCAACATGGAAACAGACCCTTCGGTCCAACCCATCCATGCCAACCAGATATCCTAACCCAATCCAGTCCCACCTGCCAGCATCCAGCCCATATCCCTCCAAATCCTTCCTATTCATATACCCATCCAAATGCCTTTTAAATATTGTAATTGTACCAGCCTCCACCACTTCCTCTGGCAGCTCATTCCATACACGTACCACCCTCTGCATGAAGAAGTTGCCCCTTAAGTCTCTTTTAAAGGTTTCCCCTCTCACCCTAAACCTATGCCCTCTAGTTCTGGCCTCCCTGACCCCAGGGAAAAGACTTTGCCTATTTATCCTACCCAAGCCCCTCATAATTTTGTAAACCTCTATAAGGTCACCCCTCAGCCTCCGACACTCCAGGGAAAACAGCCCCAGCCTGTTCAGCCTCTCCCTGTAGCTCAGATCCTCCAACCCTGGCAACATCCTTGTAAATCTTTTCTGAACCCTTTCATGTTTCACAACATCTTTCCGATAGGAAGGAGACCAGAACCGCACGCAATATTCCAACAGTGGCCTAACCAATGTCCTGTACAGCCGCAACATGACCTCCCAACTCCTGTACTCAATACTCTGACCAATAAAGGAAAGCATACCAAACACCTTCTTCACTATCCTATCTACCTGCGACTCCACTTTCAAGGAGCTATGAACCTGCACCCCAAGGTCTCTTTGTTCAGCAACACTCTCTAGGACCTTACCATTAAGTGTATAAGTCCTGCCTGGATCTGCCTTTCCAAAATGCAGCACCTCACATTTATCTGAATTAAAGTCCATCTGCCACTTCTCAGCCCATTGGCCTATCTGATCAAGATCCTGTTGTAATCTGAGGTAACCCTCTTCACTGGCCAGTACACTTTCAATTTTGGTGTCATCTGCAAACTTACTAACTATACCCCTTCTGCTCACATCCAAATCATTTATGTAAATGACAAAAGACAGAGGGCACTCCACTGGTCACAGGCCTCCAGTCTGAAAAACAACCCTCCACCACCACCCTCTGTCTTCTACCTTTGAGCCAGTTCTGTATCCAAATGGCTAGTTCTCCCTGTATTCCATGAGATCTAACCTTGCTCACCGGTCTCCCATGGGGAACCTTGTTGAACACCTTACTGAAGTCCATATAGATCACATCTACCACTCTGCCCTCATCAATCCTCTTTGTTACTTCTTCAAAAAGCTCAATCAAGTTTGTGAGACATGATTTCCCTCACATAAAGCCATGTTGACTATCCCTAATCAGTCCTTGCCTTTCCAAATACATGTACATCCTGTCCCTCAGGATTCCCTCCAACAACTTGCCCACCACCGAGGTCAGGTCAGTTGGACAGAGGAAGGGAAGGTGGTGGAGGGAGGGAGGGATGGAGGGATGGATGGAGAGACAGAGAGAGAGAGAGAGAGAGAGAGAATGACCATGTGGCCAGGTTTCAGATCAGCAGTTGAATGGTTGTTGTTAGGTTGAAACCCTGCCTTCAGTCTGTCTTATTTGACCTGAATGTGGCATCCTGTACCGGGAAGGTTCACATTTACCACCTGGGATTGGGAACCACTGGCACATTGCCTGAGGGCACTGCTTTGGACCAATGGGAACAATGCTGTGGGGAAGGTGGGTGAATGCAAGACATGGATGGGGGAGATGGGGGAGATGGGTGGGGGGGGAGGGAGTGATGTGGTTGGGAGCAGGTTCACACTCACGCCCACACGGAGTTCTGGAGCTGGTCCTGTCAATCTGTATCAAACAGGCCCGTGCACAGACACAGAGAGAGAGAGAGAGAGAGAGAGACACACACACAAACACACAGAGAAACAGAGACACGCAGACACAGAGACACACAGACAGAGAGACACACAGACGGAGAGACAGAGAGGCACACACACACACACACACACACACACACAGAGACACAGACACACACAGAGGTACCCAGATGAATGAGCCTTTAGGCTCTGAGTTGGAGTCAGTTGGAGGGCTATCTGACCAGTCAGTGGGACACAGGGATGCTGTTCAACACAGGCTAAGACAGAGAGCTTTGGACACAGAGCCTGAGAGATGGTATCCAGCTTCATGTAGCCAGATCCTGGCACACAGTAACTCTCTCTCTCTGAAGGTACCTGGTTTTCTCCCTGAGTGACAGGCTGCTAGGGAGCTCAGTCAGTCCTCAGTATACCCCAGAAACACTCCTTAACTGCCAGCTCTCCCCCACTCAGCCTGCATTCTCTCTCCCTCTCACAGAGGTAACAAGATGAACAATGAGCAGAAGGGTGTAACACTAGTGATGATGGTGTCTTGTACCGTTATTGGGGTCGCTCTGGTGCTGATTGAGAGGGCGGGCAGTAAGTGTGCAGCACTGTCTAGGTGCCTGTGTGGACACATGTGCCCATTGTGTTCCCCCCTCTGAGGCTGGAGACTGGCAGGGAACACTGCTATTCTGGATTAGTGGTGCTGGAAGAGCACAGCAGTTCAGGCAGCATCCAAGTAGCTTCGAAATCGACGTTTCGGGCAAAAGCCCAAACACTGCTACCCAGGGCTGGTTAACTGTTGCAGAAGAAGAAACTGACAGAAATAGGGCAGATCCTTCTGGATGCCCCCCACACCAATCCCATTCAGAGCAGCAGCTTCTTATGTTCCCCCTTGTCTTTCACAGAAAGCCCTGTTGTGTGTCCTGCTCCTTCTGAAGACCCTGGATATGTGTGAGGCTGACTGCAAATTTGTTATGAAGTCAGAGGCAGGAGCAGCAGGCAAGTAACTCTTCCATCATTCACTCCCACCCTCACTCATTCCCCTCTCACCACACTCCTAAACCTCATATTTCCCAAAGAGGCCACACAATGCTTTCAACAGAGAGTGGGACAGAGAGAGAGACAGAGAGAGAGAGAGAGGGCAGACACATACACACAGAGACACGCAGACTCAGCTAGAGATGCAAATACACAGACACACGCACAGACAGAGACAGAAATAGAGACACATACACAGAGACACACACACACTGACCTTGAGGATATGTGACGTTTTTATCCCCACTGTTCCACATGGATAGCACTGCCCTCCTGGTAGGGAGGACATGTCCCAGGAGATACTGATAGAGGCAGCTGATTGAAGTTAACTGGAAGCAATGTGCTGGGAATGGGGCCGGCATACAGAGATGGGAACATGGGGAGGATTCAGGAAGGGGAACGTGGTGAACTGAGGAGTCATTCACAGCTGGAACAAGGACAGGCTCCTGCAGAGTACAGACACATACAGGCATAGACACACACAGACAAACATTCACGCACATACAGACAGACACATACAGACACAGATACACACACACTGTGATAGACACACACACAAAGACACACAGACATAGACACTCAGGCACACACACAGACACACAGAGAAACACACACACACACAGACACACAATTCATACTCACAGACACACAGATACACAGATATAGATACACAAAGACTCACAGACAGAGATACACACAGACACACACTCACTCAAACATACAGACATAGACACACACACACTCATACATACAGAGATATATGCACACAGACATACATACAGACACACATACATACATAGACACATACAGACATAGACACACACACATACAGACAGACATAGATACACACAGACACATATATAGACATAAACACATGCGCACACACATAGACATAGGCACACACATACACATACATTGACACAGACACATATTCATACATGTACAGACAGACACACAGAGACACATACAGACAGACAAACATACAGACAGACACACACACAGGCATAGACACAACACACACACACATAAACACACTACACACACATACACACACAGTCATAGACACACAGAGACGCAGACAGAGACACACAGACAGAAAGCCACAGAGAGAGAGAGAGAGAGATACACTCACACACATGTACAGACATGGACACAGGCAGACACACATTCACACACAAACACACACACACACACAGTGACTGATTCCCCAAGGAACCCTCAGGTTGCCAATGTTCTCAATACAGGGAATGTTAAGCTGTTATGTTCCATTCTCAACACCAGAGAGCAGCAACATCCCACTAATAAATAATTCCTCCATCAGCAGCCCCATCCACACACACACACAGATACACAGAGTTGACACGAGCATGGTGCAAAGACCAGGCAGCAGTGAGTGAGTGCTCCCTGGCCCTGTGGCTGTCAGACTCTAAAATGGAACCTCACTGTTCCCACACTGTGCAGGGGAAAAGAATATCCACCATGAAGATCCCAGTCACTGCTATTACCACAGCCAGAGCTTCCATTCACATCGCCTCTTTCATGCACCAAAACCTCCCTCAAGGCGTTTTGACAGAAGTGTTGTCAAACATAAGATAATATTGTGCCTTTTAAGTGGCCAGGAGGTGAGAGGAACAAAGATTGGTTCTTCAGAGCAATTGACGAGGAGTCCCAGAAAGAAACAGGGAGAGATAAAGGCAGAGAAAGGGAGGGAAAAAAAAGAGAGAGAGGGAGAGGAAGGGAGAGTGCAAGGGAAAAGAGCGAGGGAGGGGAGAGAGAGAGACAGACGACCCAGAGACTGTTGAGGAATAGAGAGAGACAAACAGACGGGAGAGAGAGGGATAGTGAGAGAGACCAGGAGAGAGAAAGAGAAAGAGATGGAGAGAGAGAATGAGAGAGAGAGAGGGATTAATCGAGGGAATTGCAGAGCCAGGGACGCAGGTAGGTGAAGGCATGAGTAAAATCTCCGGTGAAATCTCCGAGTGAGATCTCAGAGGAAGGTGGAGATGGATGGGGAGGGTGGGGAGGGATTTGAGAAGGGAGCTACACAGACTGGGGGAAACAGTTCCAGATCAGTGAGCACATGGCCAGGTCAAGCTGGGGAAGGTTGGTGCTGAAGGTAGAACAATAAGGCTGTGTTGTTGTTTGTTTTTGCAGACTGCATGGACAATGGGATGAACTACAAGGTGGGAGCCATGTGGAAGAGTGAGGATTGCTACACGTGTTACTGTGGGAAGGTGACAGCAATCTGTTGTACTGAGTAAGTCACACCCAGACACACACTGTCTTCGTCCCCCCTCAGCTCTCTCCCAGGGATGGGGTTTCGGGTTACCCAGGATAGGAATGGCCAACAGTAACCCGAAAGAGAGAACCAGGACAATTCCCATTGCGGAGCTGACTGGCAGACACATGTTAACAGTATCCCATAGAGACAGCACAGGCTGCCATTGTAGTGTCTGTATGACCATCAGTCTGATATGAGGGGTACTCAGAAAAAACCCCTCCCCCCACTCTCAGAGGGACTAGGCAGAGTAGAGAGGGTAAAAACAATGACTGCAGATGCTGAAAACCAAATACTGGATTAGTGCTGCTGGAAGAGCACAGCAGTTCAGGAGCATCCAACGAGCAGCGAAATCGACGTTTCAGGCAAAAGCCCTTCATCAGGAATAAAGGCAGTGAGCCTGAAGCATGGAGAGATAAGCTAGAGGAGGGTGGGGGTGGGGAGAAAGGAGCATAGAGTACAATGGGTGAGTGGGGGAGGGGATGAAGGTGATAGGTCAAGGAGGAGAGGGTGGAGTGGATAGGTGGAAAAGGAGCTAGGCAGGTTGGACAAGTCCGGACAAGTCAAGGAGACAGTTACTGAGCTGGAAGTTTGGAACGAGGGTGAGGTGGGGGAAGGGGAAATGAGGAAACTGTTGAAGTCCTCATTGATGCCCTGGGGTTGAAGTGTTCCGAGGCGGAAGATGAGGCGTTCTTCCTCCAGGCGTCTGGTGGTGAGGGAGCGGCGGTGAAGGAGGCCCAGGACCTCCATGTCCTCGGCAGAGTGGGAGGGGGAGTTGAAATATTGGGCCACGGGGCGGTTTGGTTGATTGGTGCGGGTGTCCCGAAGATGTTCCCTAAAGCGCTCTGCTAGGAGGCGCCCAGTCTCCCCAATGTAGAGGAGACCACATCAGGAGCAACGGATACAATAAATGATATTAGTGGATGTGCAGGTAAAACTTTGATGGATGTGGAAGGCTCCTTTAGGGCCTTGGATGGAGGTGAGGGAGGAGGTGTGGGCACAGGTTTTGCAATTCCTGTGGTGGCAGGGGAAAGTGCCAGGATGGGAGGGTGGGTCGTAGGGGGGTGTGGACCTGACCAGGTAGTCACGGAGGGAACGGTCTTTGTGGAAGGCGGAAAGGGGTGGGGAGGGAAATAAATCCCTGGTGGTGGGGTCTTTTTGGAGGTGGCGGAAATGTTGGCGGATGATTTGGTTGATGCGAAGGTTGGTAGGGTGGAAGGTGAGCACCAGGGGCGTTCTGTCCTTGTTACGGTTGGAGGGGTGGGGTCTGAGGGCGGAGGTGCGGGATGTGGACGAGATGCGTTGGAGAGCATCTTTAACCACGTGGGAAGGGAAATTGCAGTCTCTAAAGAAGGAGGCCATCTAGTGTGTTCTGTGATGGAACTGGTCCTCCTGGGAGCAGATCCGGTGGAGGGGGAGAAATTGGGAATACGGGATGGCATTTTTGCAAGAGGTAGGGTGGGAAGAGGTGTAATCCAGGCAGCTGTGGGAGTCGGTGGGTTTGTAAAAAATGTCAGTGTCAAGTCGGTCGTCACTAATGGAGATGGAGAGGTCCAGGAAGGGGTGTAAAAAATGTCAGAGTAGAGAGGGGACTGACAAAGAACAGGACATCATCGGAACAGGCCCTTCGGCCCACCCTTAGGCCCACCCCTACACAGTCCATATCCCTCTATTCCTGCCTGTTCATATCTCTGTCCAAACGCCTTTACTGGATCCACCTCGACCAACTCTTCTGGCAGCACATTCTACACACTTAGCACCCTCTGTGTGGAAAACTTCCCCCTCACATCACCTTTAAACTTACCCCCTTTCATCTGGTGTCCCCCCCAGTCATTGACACTTCTCCCCTTGGAGAAAGTCTGTGATGATCCACGTCCCTCAGAAATGTGTTAACTTCCATCAGATTGCCCTCCTTGTCCTTCCACGTTAAAGTGAAAACAAACACAGTTTGTCCAATCTCTCCTCATAACTAACACCCTCCAAACCAGGCAACATCCTGGTAAACCCTGTCTGTTCCCTCTCCAAAGGATCCACATCCTTCAGGTAGTGTGATGACCAGAACTGGATGCAATATTCCAAGTGTAACCCTCAGAAAAGGAATATTCGATAACATGACATGTTAATTTTTATCCTCCATGCCCTGACTGAAGGTAACCATGCCATCCACCTGATGGCCTTGTGATGTCTCTCTCAGGAAGTGTGGTTGTGTCCATCCCGACCCTGTGTGTGTTGTTCTGAGGGGTTCTGCCTTCAGCTGTCCCTGCTCAAACATCCTGGTGCACTGCTCTGTCCATTATTCCACGACACCCTGTGTACAGAGAGACCTTCAGTCATGATTAATAATGATCAGACTGTCCCATGCTCTAGGATATTGCAGAGTCTGAAGTCCCTTGAGGTTTTGTATGTAGGAGCGCGTGGAAGATAGACCACAGATGTCAGATCTCCCCAAGGTTACTGACATTTACAATGTGAGACAGAGTGACACAGTGCCTGGGCTCTGTGCTCACTGACAGGACATGGTACACTCACTGGCAACGTGACACATACACACACAGACACACACTTACACACGTACACACACACACAGACAGACGTGTACAGGCACAGACACACGTACACACACGCACACACAGACACACACGTACACACACACAGACACACATACACACACACAGACAGACATGTGCACAGGCACAGACACACGTGCACAGGCACAGACACATGTACACACATGGACACACAGACATGTGCACACACACAGAGATACAGACACACATGGACACACAGACAGACACACATGTACACTCACAGTCACATGTACACACACAGACACACGTACACAGATACACGCACGCACGCACACATGTATACACAGACACACACATACACACACAGACACACAGACATGTGCACACACACACACACACAGATACAGACACACATGTACACACAGACAGACACACATGTACACTCACAGTCACATGTACACACACAGACACACGTACACAGACACACGCACGCACACACACATGTACACACAGACACACACAGACACACACATACACACACAGACACACGTATACACACGTACACAGACACACGTACACACACAGACACACATACACACAGACACACATGTACACACAGACACACACGTACACACACACAGACACACACAGACCCACATGTACACGTACACACAGACACACACATACACACCCACACATGTCCACACAGACACACACGTACACACAGACACGTACACACAGATGCACATACACACAGACACACATGTACACACAGACACACACAGACACACGCACACACAGACACACATGTACATACTTACACACACAAACACACATGTACACACACACACAGACACACGTACACACAGACACACATGTACACACACACAGACACACGTACACACAGACACACATGTACACACACAGACACACACATACACACACACAGAGACACACGTACACACAGACACAAATGTACACACACAGACACATGTACACACACACACTGACACATGTACACACAGACACACATGTACACACACACAGATACACATGTACACACACACACACACAGACACACGTACACACAGACACACATGTACACACACAGACACACGCACACACACACTAACACATGTACACACAGACACACATGTACACACACACAGATACACATGTACACACACACACAGACACACGTACACATAGACAGTGACTGAATGATCTTTCTGCCAGAACATCTCACGTTGTGAATGTCATGTGATCAGCTTAAAGGGACAGGCGTCTGGAATCTCTGTGTAACACAACAAAGTCTTTGAAAGGTGCCAGAGAAACACACATCCTTCTGACTCTCCCATTAGTCCATGACAACACGATCCAAGCTGGTGTGGGAAGTCACCAACACTTGAACCAACACAAAGCCCGTTCGATACAACAACAACAACAACAACCACCTGAGTTTAGATAGCACCTTGAACATAAAGAAAGATCCTAAGGTGCCTGACAGGAGCATGAGGAAACCAATAGACAGACAGAGTCATACCAAGCACCTTGATTGAGGAGATCCCGGTCCAGAGGCAGAAAACTTTTGGGAAGAGTCCCAGTGATTGGCAATAGCTCAAGGTCAGACGCTTCAGGGGAGCAAGTAAAATCGAGGGGACACACAAAGGGGAGCTCCTGGAAGGCAGAGCAGGGCTGGAGCAAGTTACAGAGATCGGGAGGGGCTGTTGGCACTGGAGGGGTTTATAGAAATAGGGAGGGGCAACAACACAAAGGCATTTGGAAGGAGGGGGAGCAGGGAAAAAGGAGGAGTGTACGTGAGTGTGGAGGAGGGGGTCAGTGTTAGTGAGTAAGTACAGGGGGGTAAGAGGAGAATGGGAGAGACAGACAGACAGAGAGACAGACAGCAGAGCTTTGGACCAGCTCGGTTTGATAGAGGAGGGAATGTGAGATGGAGAGGTGGTAAAGGGTGACGGGACACAGAAACAGACCCTGCTCCATCTTGGCATCATTGAGAGACCAGTGACAGGACTGAGGCTTTCAGCAGGAACAGGAACAGCAGGACAGGCAGGGGGGTACTGGCAGGGGAGAGGGGCAGGAGGGAGGGGGGTATGGGCAGGGGAGAGAGGCAGGAGGGAGGGGGGGTATGGGCAGGGGAGGGCGCAGGAGGGAGGGGGGTACTGGCAGGGGAGAGGGGCAGGAGGGAGGGGGGTACTGGCAGGGGAGAGGGGCAGGAGGGAGAGGGGGTATGGGCAGGGGAGAGTGGCAGGAGGGAGGGGGGTATGGGCAGGGGAGAGAGGCAGGAGGGAGGGGGGTATGGGCAGGGGAGGGGGCAGGAGGGAGGGGGGATATGGGCAGGGGAGAGGGGTAGGAGGGAGGGGGGTATGGGCAGGGGAGAGGGGCAGGAGGGAGGGGGGTATGGGCAGGGGAGAGGGGCAGGAGGGAGGGGGGTATGGGCAGGGGAGAGGGGCAGGAGGGAGGGGGGCTATGGGCAGGGTAGAGGGGCAGGAGGGAGGGGGGTATGGGCAGGGGAGAGTGGCAGGAGGGAGGGGGGTACTGGCAGGGGAGAGGGGCAGGAAGGAGGGGGGTACTGGCAGGGGAGAGGGGCAGCCGGGAAGGGGGTACTGGCAGGGGAGAGGGGCAGGAGGGAGGGGGTACTGGCAGGCAAGAGGGACCGGAGGGAGGGGGGGTATGGGCAGGGGAGAGGGGCAGGAGGGAGGGGGTACTGGCAGGCAAGAGGGACCGGAGGGAGGGGGGGTATGGGCAGGGGAGAGGGGCAGGAGGGAGGGGGGTACTGGCAGGGGAGAGGGGCAGGAGGCAGGGGGGGTATGGGCAGGGGAGAGGGGCAGGAGGGGTGGGGTACTGGCAGGGGAGAGGGGCCAGAGGGAGGGGGAGTATGGGCAGGGGAGAGGGGCAGGAGGGAGGGGGGTACTGGCAGGGGAGAGGGGCAGGAGGCAGGGGGGGTATGGGCAGGGGAGAGGGGCAGGAGGGAGGGGGGTACTGGCAGGGGAGGGGGGCAGGAGGCGGGGGGTACTGGCAGGGGAGAGGGGCAGGAAGGAGGGGGGTACTGGCAGGGGAGAGGGGCAGGAGGGAGTGGGTACTGGCAGGGGAGAGGGGCAGGAGGGAGTGGGTACTGGCAGGGGACAGGGGCAGGAGGCAGGGGGGTACTGGCAGGGGAGAGGGGCAGGAAGGAGGGGGGTACTGGCAGGGGAGAGGGGCAGGAGGGAGGGGGGTACTGGCAGGGGACAGGGGCAGGAGGCAGGGGGGTACTGGCAGGGGAGAGGTGCAGGAGGCAGGGGTGTATGGGCAGGGGAGAGGGGCAGGAGGGAGGGGGCTACAGGCAGGGGAGAGGGGCAGGAGGCAGGGGCAGGAGGTAGGGGGGTATGGGCAGGGGAGAGGGGAAGGAGGGAGGCAGGAGGCAGGGGGCTACGGGCAGGGGAGTGGGGCAGGAGGGAGGGGGGTACAGGCAGGGGAGAGGGGCAGGAGGGAGGGTCAGGAGGCAGGGGGGTACAGGCAAGGGAGAGGGGCCGGAGGGAGGGGGAGTATGGGCAGGGGAGAGGGGCATGAGGGTGGGGAGTACTGGCAGGGGAGAGTGGCAGGACGGAGGGGCAGGTGGCAGGGGGATATGGTCAGGGGAGAGGGGCAGGAGGCAGGGGGTACTGGCAAGGGAGAGGGGCAGGAGGCAGGGGAGTACTGGCAGGGTAGGGGGGCAGGAGGGAGGGGCAGTAGGCAGGGGGGTATGGGCAGGGGAAGGGCAGGAGGCAGGGGGGTACTGGCAGGGGAGAGGGGCAGGAAGCAGTGGGGTACGGGCAGGAGACAGGGGCAGGAGGCAATGGGGTACTGGCAGAGGAGAGGGGCAGGAGGGAGGGGCAGTAGGCAGGGGGGTATGGGCAGGGGAAGGGCAGGAGGCAGGGGGTTACTGGCAGGGGAGAGGGGCAGGAGGCAGTGGGGTACGGGCAGGAGACAGGGGCAGGAGGCAATGGGGTACTGGCAGAGGAGAGGGGCTGGAGGGAGGGGCAGTAGGCAGGGGGTTACTGGCAGGGGAGAGGGGCAGGAGGGAGGGGCAGTAGGCAGGGGGTTACTGGCAGGGGAGAGGGGCAGGAGGGAGGGGCAGTAGGCAGGGGGGTATGGGCAGGGGAAGGGCAGGAGGCAGGGGGTTACTGGCAGGGGAGAGGGGCAGGAGGCAGGGGCAGTAGGCAGGGGGTTACTGGCAGGTGAGAGGGGCAGGAGGGAGGGGCAGTAGGCAGGGGGTTACTGGCAGGGGAGAGGGGCAGGAGGGAGGGGCAGTAGGCAGGGGGGTATGGGCAGGGGAAGGGCAGGAGGCAGGGGGTTACTGGCAGGGGAGAGGGGCAGGAGGCAGTGGGGTACGGGCAGGAGACAGGGGCAGATGGCAGTGGGGTATGGGCAGGGGAGAGGGGCAGGAGGCAGGGGGTACTGGCAGGGGAGAGAGGCAGGAGGCAGTGGGGTATGGGCAGGGGAGAGGGGCAGGTGGCAGGGGGGTACGGGCAGGGGAGGGGGCAGGAGACAGAGGGGTACAGGCAGGGGAGAGGGGCAGGAGGCCGGGGGGTACGGGAAGAGGAGAGGGGCAGGAGTGAGGGGCAGGTGGCAGGGGGCTACAGGCAGGGGAGAGGGGCAGAAGGCAGGGGGGTATGGGCAGGAGACAGGGGGTTACGGGCAGGGGAGAGGGGCAGAAGGCAGGGGGGTACGGGCAGGAGGCAAGGGGGTACTGGCAGGGGAGAGGGGCAGGAGGCAGGGGGGTACGGGCAGGGGAGAGGGGCAGGAGGCAGGGGCAGTAGGCAGGGGGTTACTGGCAGGGGAGAGGGGCAGGAGGGAGGGGCAGTAGGCAGGGGGTTACTGGCAGGGGAGAGGGGCAGGAGGGAGGGGCAGTAGGCAGGGGGGTATGGGCAGGGGAAGGGCAGGAGGCAGGGGGTTACTGGCAGGGGAGAGGGGCAGGAGGCAGTGGGGTACGGGCAGGAGACAGGGGCAGGAGGCAGTGGGGTATGGGCAGGGGAGAGGGGCAGGAGGCAGGGGGTACTGGCAGGGGAGAGAGGCAGGAGGCAGTGGGGTATGGGCAGGGGAGAGGGGCAGGTGGCAGGGGGGTACGGGCAGGGGAGGGGGCAGGAGACAGAGGGGTACAGGCAGGGGAGAGGGGCAGAAGGCAGGGGGGTATGGGCAGGAGACAGGGGGTTACGGGCAGGGGAGAGGGGCAGAAGGCAGGGGGGTACGGGCAGGAGGCAAGGGGGTACTGGCAGGGGAGAGGGGCAGGAGGCAGGGGGGTACGGGCAGGAGGCAAGGGGGTACTGGCAGGGGAGAGGGGCAGGAGGCAGGGGGGTACGGGCAGAGGGAGGGGCAGGAGTTGGAGAAGGGTCAGGGATCCAGTGGGACCCTGTTACTGAAGGTGTGAACTCAGCACAGGCTGAGACACAAGGGAAGGTGTGAGTTTGTCTCACTAAGGGAAAGGAGTTGGACTGATCCAGCCTCTCTCTCTCTCTCTCTCTCTCTCTCTCTCTCGTCCCAGCTATGCTCAAGTGCCCGATGTGCCAAGTCACTGTGAAGCTGTTTTCGACAAGAGGCTCTGCAAGTACAAGGTGTACAGTAAGGAGAACCTGGATGTCCTGTGTGATATCTGAGGATTGCTGGGAGAACAGTACCATGGAGACGATCTACCAAGCTGCTTTCACATCACTCCCCTGCCTGTGCTCCTGCAGAGGTGCAACCCCTGAAGGAGAGTCCCTAATCCCCAACTGCTCCGTATTCTCACAATGTCACCTCTTTGGATTGCTGTCAAAATCCTTCAATAAAGCGCATTTGGTCAGTTTCAGCTTGGAACCTAGCATTCTGAGGGATACCCTCCACCTGCTCAGTAACTCCCAACCCACCGAGAACAGCCCGCTCAACAAAAGCCAACTCTCTGGTGTGGGAAAAGGTATACACAGACACAGACAGACACGCACACAGACAGACACACACACACAGACAGACACACAGACAGACAGACACACACACACACAGACACACAGACACAGACAGACACGCACACAGACAGACACACAGACACAGACAGACACACACACAGACAGACACACACACACACAGACACACAGACACAGACAGACACACACACAGACAGACACAGACAGACACACACACACACAGACAGACACACAGCCACAGACAGACACACACACAGACAGACACACAGACAGACAGACACACAGACACAGACAGACACACAGACAGACACACACACAGACAGACACACACACAGACAGACACACAGACACAGACAGACACACACACAGACAGACACACAGACAGAAAACACAGACACAGACAGACAGACACACAGACAAAACAGAGAGGGGCTGTTGAAGCTGCATGATGGACCAAAGGACCTTTCTCTCAGTCTCTCTCACTTCAGGCTCTTTCTTCTCATACTCCCATGTGGTGTGGGCATCTGTAGCTGGGTTCGTGTTTACTACCCATCCCTGATTGCCACAGAAGGCAATTGCTGTGGATCTGGCGTCATGTGTAGGTGAGGCCAGGTGAGGACAGCAGCTTCCTTTCCAAATGGGATTTTACAACAAGTAAGTACCCCGCTTCACTGCAGCCTTTTACTGAATTGGAATGGCACCATCCACCCTGAGAAGATAACAACTTGCAGTGAGCTGTGACAACTGGGATCTCAGGAGCTCACAGCAGAGATGGCCAACTGAGACAAGCTCCTGAGAGGCAGGGCAGTCTGCAAGGGAACGGTGGCTTAAGGTGGGAGATCGGCCCAGCCCCTGGGCAAGCAGGAATGGGTGCTGAGTGCTCCGAGGGTTGGTATTAGTGCAGCTGGCCGGGGAGGGAAGTTGGGGGGGGGGGAATTCCACGTGATGGTCTGGAAGTCAATGCTCTGTTTATTTCAGAGATAGTGCAACTCAAGGTAAGAACAAAATAACCAAAGTGATTGGCTGGAAACTGTTTCAAAGAGAGTTTTAAACCGTTACTTTTCTGGGGCTTTATTGGCTCAGTCAACAGTTATCACCCCAGTCAAAACACACAGACACAGACATACACACACACACACATATACACACACACACATACACACAGGCATTCACACACAGACACACACACACAAACACACACATACACACACAGATACAGACATACACACACACATACACACACACACATATACACACACACATACACACACGCGCACGCACACACATGCACACACAGACACACACACACAGAAACTCACACACATACACACACACACATACACACACAGACACACATACACACACAGACACTCACACACATACACACACACACAAACATACACACACACAGACACAGACATACACACACACAGACACTCACACACATACACACACAAACACACACATACACACACACACACAAACATACACACACACACACATATACACACACACATACACACACACACGCACACACAGACACACACACATACACACACAGACACACACACATACACAGACACACGCACACACACACACACGTCCAAAATGACCAAATTGGAGCAGAGCGCACAACTGGGGCTTGGGAGTGTGTGAACATTTGTAGTTAGCAGAAAGACTTCAGTGTCGTGGGTGAAGCCAAGGCGATTTCTCACCATCAATGAGAGGCTCATTGGTCAAATGGAGGAGTGTGTGGTTCACTCTTGCCTGGGGGGGGGGGGCTATGTGTGGAAAAGCAGAGTCAACACTTTCTTGTGACACTCCGCATCCCCATCCCCTTCCCCTTCCCCACGTGCAGACAGATCTGAGAGAGTGCTGGAAACCCTCCAGTCCCCAGCTCAGTAATGACAGGGTTCCATACGATGCAATGCCCAAATTGGCCAAACTCTCCCTTCACAACTGACAACAAAAAAAATCCCCCAGAAAGAACTGCATGTGCTGGTAACTCTACTCAAGACCAGAAGTTGCTGGAGAAGCTCAGCAGGCCACACAGCAGCCGTGAAGAGAAAGCAGAGTTCATGTCACCCGTCCTCAGAGCTGGGTGAGCCTTTCCAGCCCTTTCTGGAACTTTCACCAACACCCTGTAATCCAATCCAGGCAGAGAAAAGAGCATGAATTAATCAGTACTGACCTGCAGAAAACAGAGTCACAGAGAGAGAGAGACAGACACACACACGGAGACAGAAACAGGGAGAGAGAGAGAGAGAGAAACTGAAAGTGAGACACAAACACACACACACAGAGACTGAAACTGACAGAGGAAAAAGAACAGAGAGACTGATAGAGACCAAGACAGAGACAGATACTGGGAGAGAGAGAGAGACTGAAAGAGAGAGAGAGAAAATCAGAGAGACAGAAAGAGACCAAGAAAGAGAAACAGAGACACAGAGAGAGAGAGAGAGCTTGATGAAGAGAGGAATAGTGTTGTGGTGTGTTGGTTGAAAGAGTTACCACATACAACACTGTGTGCTGTCACCCAAGGTCAGCAAGAGGACAAAGTGTCAGTTCAGGAGTGTGTGGGGATGATAGCAGAGGTCTGGAAACCACAGGACAGGACAATGGCACAGGGGGCTGGAACAAGGCAGTGGGGGAGAAGGGGAGAGTGAGACCTAGCGCCCAAGCAATGAAACTGCAAGGTGTCTTGATGGTTTGGAAGCTGTTCAGATGGGAAGTCTGGAATCGATGAGAAGGTCTGTTTGGGTGACTGCTCCTTACTGCCTTGCAACCACACAGGGTCAGCCCAAAGTCCCCAGGTCAGGATTTCTCTTGGGCCATGCCCTTGCTTTTATTTACCTTCCCTTGTGTCCTTCCTCCCCTCTCCCGGGCACCACAGCGATGGGGACCACCCGTCCTAGCCTGGCTCTGATGCTCAGACTGTCACATCATTAGGTTCATGTACCCCTACAAGGCAGCACATCTGGTTGGGCAGGTTGCCTGTTTGTGGTTCCACTTTACCCTGTGTCCTCTCCCTGGTCAGAGCCCGGGGCTCGGATCCATTTCACAAGCTCCTGGTACAGAGAGCAGCTTGCGGGTGCCTCACTGTTCCCTGACTGGAGACCGGGAGATACAACTGGCCCTGGCATCATTCTGGGCACTGTTCCACAGCATTCCCACAATTACAGAGTCACACAGCACAGAAACACATACCCAGTCCGTGCCGACCAGAATCCCAAACTAAACTACTCCCACTTGCCTGCTCCTGACCCATATCCCTCCAACCCTTCCCGATTCACCAAAAGAGAAAATGCTGGTTTCAGATTCCAGCATCCGCAGGAATTTGCTTTTATCATTCCCTCGTCATCTTCTTCAGAGAAAGTGATCTCCTCATGAAGGGATTATACTGGAAACATCGACTCTCCTGCTCCTCAGGTGCTGCCTGACTGGCTGTGCTTTTCCAGCAACACACTCTTCAACAAATCATGTCCTGACCCAAATGACTTTTCAACGTTGTAACTGTCCCCACATCCACCACTTCCTGTGGAAGCTCACTCCACACACAAACCGCTCTCCCCGTGTGTCCTTCTTAAACATTTCTCCGCTCCAACCCCCCCTCAACCCCCACCATAGTTCTGTGCTTCCCCATCCTGGAGAAAAGATCCTGGTCATTCACATAACCGACACCCCCTCCCCCCTGATCTCTGGCGTTGGTAAAGCCCAGATCCCATCTGTTCCACTCCACTGAAACAAGTGCCCTGAGATAGAAAGCCAGATTGTATCACACAGACTGGCAGTGAGAGTTCACAGCCAGTAAAGCCCAGTGGGGGCACAGTGAACCGTCTGCTGTACCCAATGCTAACACTGAGGTTTGGAGCTGTGGACACACAGAGAGGTGACCATGCCAGCCCCCCCTTCCCTGTGCCTGGCAGGTCACCCTCACCCTGCTCATCACTACCAAGCTCCATTGACTTGGTTTGTCCCTTGCCATCTGGGTCGATGGTCCTTTCCCTCTCTCTCACCTGTCTCCCTCGTTGGGAGTTGGAAGCTGAGCCCAGGCTGGGACTTTAACCCCCTGATAACAGCAGCATAAACTCTGACTCACACCTCGCTCCATGCCTCTGGAGGAGGAGGAGGATGGAGCGGTGGGGGGAGGGGGATTCACAGAGCCCTCGGTGTTCCGGTCTCACCTCAGTGTCCCAGCTCCTATTCCCCCACCCCCCCACCCCATCCTCACAGCCACCCACTCCCCATAACTACACAATGACCTGTCAACAAAGGCTCCTGTACAATCTCTGGCCTGCCACCAATCCAACTGAACCACCCAATCCCTACAGCACAGAGAGAGGCCATTCGGCCCATCACATCTGCACTGACTGCCCAAAAAGCATCCTACAACGCCAACCGCCCCCCCCCCCCCACCCCGCCCCGCCACCCCCTCATCCTACCCCATAACCCTGTATTTCCCATGGCTAACCCACCTGAGCTACACACCCCTGGACACAATGGGACAATTTCCCAAGGCCCATCCACCCGAACCTGCACATCCCCTGCACTGCGGGCGGAAACCAGAGCACAAGTTGGAAAAGGTGGGTGCTGGAGGACAGGAACCAGCTCCCCACTCGGGAATCTGGTGATAACAATCCCAGGCCACAGTCCCTGCTCTGTTTGCCAGTCATGGCAAGAAAGCGACAATTCAGCAGCATTTGGCAGCTTCGGTCCAGATTATCACTGGAGGGCAATCTTTTTGCTGCCAAATTCGTTTGCACGTTAAGGAGCAATTGGATTCCATTGTTCACGGACTGAATAACTCAGCAGCTTCCTCATAACACACCACTGATCCCGGGAGCTCGGGGAAAGGCAACTGACAGCATTGGCTGAGGTGATGGAAACATGAACTACATTTCAAACAAACTACCGACTGGGTCACCAGGCAGCTGTCTCTGATAACACAGCAGAAAGTTTAATGAGCTTAGCATGTGAACATTGAATTCGCTATACAGGGGATTTCCTGACAGTGGTTGAAAGTTAAAATGAAGCTGTGGTTTGGTGCTTTGGTTCAGCTGTGTGTGATACAGGATGAAACTGAAGAGCCACTTTCAGGGAAACTCAGGTTGTGTGTTACTTACACTGCTGCTTGCAGACGGGGTGGATAAATGTCAGATTCGGAGAGCGACAGGTTGCTAATTTCTGATGATGGACTTCGGGCCACTTGTCGATAATAACAATGACCCAACAGCTTCTGGGTGTGAACGATATCACCAGCAGCCTCGGGACTGCTGGGAGGTAAAAGATGGAAAGTTACATAACTGAAGCCTCAAGAAAGTGACTTTGTGTTTCCCTCATCAGTGGCTGTTAGCTGCAGCTTTTCACCAGGTACTCTGAGACTTTGCAGTTTGTGTACAAATTGCCCTGTGCCTCCAGTCAAGACGTGACAAGAGATGATTACTTTGAGAAGATGACAGTGAGCTACCCTGAAGTGTTGTGGTCTGGGTGCTGTCCGTATGTGCTTAGGAACATAGAACATAGAACATAGAACAATACAGCGCAGTACAGTCCTTTTGGCCCTCGATGTTGCGCCGATCCAAGTCCACCTAACCTACACTAACCCACTATCCTCCATATGCCTATCCAATGCCCGTTTAAATGCCCATAAAGAGGGAGAGTCCACTACTGCTACTGGCAGGGCATTCCATGAGCTTACGACTCGCTGAGTGAAGAACCTACCCCTAACATCTGTCCTATACCTACCCCCCCTTAATTTAAAGCTATGCACCCTCGTAATAGCTGACTCCATACGCGGAAAAAGGTTCTCATGGTCAACCCTATCTAAACCCCTAATCATCATGTACACCTCGATCAATTCACCCCTAAACCTTCTTTTCTCCAATAAAAACAGCCCCAAGTGCCTCAGCCTTTCCTCATACGATCTTCCGACCATACCAGGCAACATCCTGGTAAACCACCTCTGCACCCGTTCCAGTGCCTCCACATCCTTCCTATAGTATGGCGACCAAAACTGCACACAATACTCCAGATGCGGCCGCACCAGAGTCTTATACAACTGCAACATGACCTCAGGACTCCGGAACTCAATTCCTCTACCAATAAAAGCCAGTATGCCATATGCCTTCTTCACCGCACTATTTACCTGGGTGGCAACTTTCAAAGATCTGTGGACATGGACACCAAGGTCCCTCTGCTTATCCACACTACCAAGTATCCAACCATTAGCCCAGTACCCCATCTTTTTGTTACTCTTACCAAAGTGAATCACTTCACACTTAGCTACATTGAACTCTATTTGCCACCTTTCTGCCCAGCTCTGCAGCTTATTTCTGGAAGAAGATTCCAGGATTTTGACCAGTGATATAATTCCAAGTCAGGGTGGAGAATGCCTTGGAGGGTAACTTGCAGGGATTGGTGTTCCCCATGTACCTGCTGCCCTTATCCTTACAGATAACTGGTAATATACAGGTGTGACTATCTCTCAATTGAGGTGGATGAGTCAGCAACTGTAGGGCATTACTAGAGAAACAAATTAGACAAGCAAAGACAGAATCAGGATTTGGAGATGCCGGTGTTGGACTGGGGTGTACAAAGTTACAAATCACACAACACCAGGTTATAGTCCAACAGATTTAATTGGAAGCACAGTAGCTTTTAGAGTGACGCTCCTTCATCAGGTGATAGTCAGAATCAACATGATTGTTTCTCACAACTCAGTGTTGATCACAGCCCAACGCATGGATTTCTTCATGAACTGACGCATCAGCTGAGGAAATGGCATTTCATTACATTTCTTCTCAAGGACTAAGGGCCTGGAGCAATGCTCCCCCACACGTTACAAAATCATCACTGCTGTTTCCAATCATCAACATTGCTAATAGCACAACAGGCATTATGTAACAGATTCAATCAACAATACTGATATTCCGACAGTGTGGCATTCCGTCAGGACTGACCCCCTGACAGTGCAGCACTCCCTCAGCACTGACCCTCCGACAGTGCCCAATCCCTCAGCACTGACCCTCTGACAGTGCCCAATCCCTCAGCACTGACCCTCTGACAGTGCGGCACTCCCTCAGCACTGACCCTCCGACAGTGCGGTGCTCCCTGAGCACTGACCCTCTGACAGTTCAGCACTCCCTCAGCACTGACCCTGTAACCATGAGTAGCAATGTGTGCCAGATGCTGGTAAATGGGACTAGTTTATTTGGGAATGTTGCTCAGCATGAGTGAGTTGGTCCAAAAGGACTGGGTGTGTCCAAGCAGTCTGATTGTAATGGACAATCCTTTCTCCAGCTCAACAGGCTGCATTGCTGGAACCTTCTTCCATCTCAAGCTTGCTTCACACAGGTACAGACCATGTCCTTTTCCCCTTCACACTACTTTATCCAGCTATCTGTCTGCAAACCTGACCAGCAATGAGCAGGACATATTCAGGGGGAAAAGTGTGGGAATGGATGTCTGAGTGGATATCTAAATGCTGAAGGGGTCAGGAAGCTGAGTGAGACATCAGGCTGGGAGACAGAGAATTACAAACTGCAGCACTGATCACCCACCATCCCCTTTCTCCTGGTCCCCTCTCTTGGTTAAAGAGTGGAGCTCACACCAAAACCTTTTGACAAAATCTACTTGGACTGTCCCGGGTGGGTCAAAATACACCCTGCCCCATCACCCAGCAATGATGGAGTTTGCACAACAGACCCTCACCCCCAACCTGTCCCAAACCAGGGTCCCACAACACAAAACACAGCAGGCGACCCAATGACAGGTCCTGATGTATCCCAGCCCAATGTCCCACTCCCTGAGGAAGCCTCCACCCTGTTCCCAGACCCTGGCCTACTGTCACTGTCCCTCCCATATCTGGATGGACTGCATTATGGTCCTTTCCTGGCAACCCCTGTACATGACCTACCTTGCTCCACCATTACTCTGTGGAGGTTGCTCTACCTGCTGAACCTCCCCAGCTGTTTCGGTTTCTGTTCGGTGCAGCCACATGGCAGACTTTACCAGCTCACGAAAAACAGTGGGTACTCAGAATGTGCCCCACAGGGGGTCGCCCCAAACTCTACATCTACCCCAATCACTCCCACCCTTGACTGGGAAAGACTTGGATCTCAGGACGCCTAATTCCCAGAACCACAATTCCTGGTTCAATCTGTCACACAGGCTGAGCCATCCTCACTCAGAGATAGTGAGCAGGGGTGACAGGGTAAGGGAGAGGCTGTGGAACAGGAGGGCCACACTTCTTTCAACACCCACAAGATCACCTCTGCATTCTAAGGCTGATAAAAACAAAATCAAAGAACCTTATGCTCATCTCCCATTGTGGACAAGAAATGGGCAAGGA
Source organism: Chiloscyllium punctatum (assembly GCF_047496795.1). NCBI lineage: Eukaryota > Metazoa > Chordata > Chondrichthyes > Orectolobiformes > Hemiscylliidae > Chiloscyllium > Chiloscyllium punctatum. The sequence goes on from NC_092773.1 coordinate 10,307,799, forward strand.
TTCCTGGGTGCTGTACAACTGATGGTTTCCAATGAATTGCAAATGGTCCAACAGGAAGGAATAAGTTTCAGGATGATTCCAGCATCAGCAAGGTGAGAGTGGCCACATGTTGAGTGCAGCAAGAAATCTCAGCCAGGAATCTGGTTCTAACCCTTCCCCAAAACCCCCTCCCCGAGGTCAGAAAGCCTCATCTGAAAGACATGGAGTCCCATGCACAGTATCGGTGTCTCTGTACTTACAGGAGGAGGATGTCAGTGTCATTGAGTCAGACAGCACAGAAACAGACCCTTTGGTCCAACCGGTCAATGCTAACCACAATCCCAAACTCAACGAGTCCCACCTGCCTGCTCCTGGTTCATAACCCTCCAAACATTTCCAATCCATGTCCTTCTCCAAATGTCCTTCAAATGTTGGAACTTTACCCACGTCCACCACTTCCTCTGGCAGTTCATTCCACACATGGAACCACTCTCTGCGTGAAAAAAATTGCCTCTGATGTCTGTTAAATCCTGTTCCTCTCACTGTAAACATATGCCCCCTGGCTTTGAAATCCCCTGTGCTCTAGGGAAAAGACCCCTCATGAATTCATAAATCTCTCTAAGGTCCACCTTTCTACCTCCTATGCCCCAGTGAAAAAATATCCCAGCCGATCCAGCCTCTCCCGATCTCTCCATTCCCAGCAACATCCTGGTTGAGAAGGTGGGTCTGACTGTTACCAAGCTGGGCTGGGTTGGCTGATGAGGCCTTTCCTGTCTCCGAGGGCTCTGAGGGTTTGGAATACCTGAACACAGACAGCTGTATGGGCTCAGAGTCCTCGAAGGCTGCCAAAGGCAGTTGGGGAACAAGGGCCGGGGAAAAGGGCAGGAAAATGGGGGCATGAGGAGTGTGGGATCAGCCATGATCCCGTTGACTGGTGGAGTGGGATGGAGGGGCCGAAAGGCCTGCGACTGTTCCTGCTCCGTATGGACTGATGGAACCAATTGGGCAGGCTAGGCTTGTCTCAGAGAGTGAGGGGTGACGATGGTGATGGTGATGATGACCACAAGGCATCTTGATGGGGCCTGTTCATCTGCAACATGTGAGGAACTGACCAGAACACAAGGTCCTTGTGTCTTGGCTTTGGAACTGAAAAGTAATGATGCGCAAAGTCATCACAGTCAGCTCTGTGTATGTCCCCAGCAGTCCACCCAGCTCATTGCAGACTGACCAGGAAGGCTGCAGGGTGTCATCGCTTCACTATGGGTGGAGAAGGGAGGCTGGGAAAGGGAAAGAAAATCCGTCCCAACCCCAAGGAATGTCAATAGCCAGTTCTCTTACTCTCCTCACACTGACGCTGCTGCACACCTCTCCCTATCTCAGCCACCTTGGTCACCTCACTCCTGAATAGCTCCACACGCAGTCCCCTGGTCAAAGCAAGTTCACCAACAGCCCCTGTGAAACATCACCTCATGTCTGAGCAACAGAAAGGTGCTGGATTACAGCTGGGAGCCCCAGCAGATGGAAATCACTCTGAGATCTCAAAGAAAACAAGTGCCTACACACACACAGACACATACACACATAGACACACGCACAGACACAGACACACACACACATAGACACACACACACACACACACACACACAGACACACACACAGACACACACACATAGACACACACACATAGACACACACACAGACACATACATACATAGACACACACACACGGACACACACACAGACACACACAGACACACACACATAGACACACACACACGGACACACACACAGACACACACACAGACACACACACAGACACACACAGACACACACACACGGACACACACACAGACACACACAGACACACACACATAGACACATAGACATACGCACACAGACGCACACGGACACACACACAGACACACACACACACACAGACACACACACACACATAGACACATACACACATAGACACATAGACACACACACACAGACACAAACACACAGACACACACACATAGACACACGCACACAGACACATACACACAGACACGCACAGAGACACACGCACACAGACGCACATGGACACACACACAGACAGACACACAGAGACACATACACGCACGCAGACGCACACGGACACACACATAGACATACACACACACCCACGCAGATGCACACAGACACACACATAGACATACACACACGCACACAGACACATACACACACAGACACATACACGCACGCAGACGCACACGGACACACACATAGACATACACACACGCACACAGACACACACACACAGACACATGCACGCAGACACACATAGACATACACACACGCACACAGACACACACACACACATACACACACAGACACATACATACATAGACACACACACACACACCCACGCAGATGCACACAGACACACACACACACACAGAAACACACACACACATAGACACACACAGACACACACACATAGACACACAGATACACACAGATACACATACAGACAACCACACAGACACATACACACAGACACACACACATAGACGCACACACAGACACATACATGCACGCAGACACACACAGACACACACGCACAGACACACACACAGGCACATACACACACACACACACACAGACACATGCACGCAGACACAGACACATACACTCACACGCACATAGACACACACGCTCACAGACACACACAGACACACACACAGACAGACAGACACACACACACGCAGACACATACACACATAGATGCACACACAGACACACACGCACATAGACACACATGCTTGCAGACACACACAGACACATACATGCACGCAGACACACACAGACACACACAGACGCACATAGACACACATGCTCGCAGACACACACACATAGACATGCACGCAGACACACATACGCTCGCAGACACACACACACACGCAGACACACATGCACGTAGACACACATGCTCGCAGACACACACAGACACCCACGCACGCAGACACACACAGACACACATGGACACATACATACACACGCACATAGACACACATGCACGCAGACACACACACACACACACATACATGCACGCAGACACACACAGACACACACACACATAGACACACACACAGACACACACACTCACGCACACAGACACACATACATAGACACACATGCATGCAGATGCACACGGACACACACACAGACACACACAAACACATGCAGTCACACACACATAGACACACACAGACATGCACAGACACACACACACATAGACATGCACACAGATACACACACACAGACACACACACAGAGACACACATGGACACACACACACACACAGACACATACACACACGCAGACACACACAGACACACAGACTCACACGCTCGCAGACACACATACATACACACACGCACATAGACACTCTCGCAGACACACACACGCTCACAGACACAGACACACACACACATAGACACACACACACAGACACATACACGCACGCAGACACACAGACACACACATGCACGCAGACACACACGGACACACACATAGACACACACACAGACACACACACTGACACAGGCACACACTCACACACACACAGACACACACACAGACACACGCATACACAGACACACACCACACAGATACACACACAGACACACACGCGTGCACACAGACACACACGAATGCAGACACACACACGCAGACACACACATGTAGACACACATGCATGCAGACACACATGCATGCAGACATACACGCACGCAGACACACGCACGCAGACACACGCACCACACAGACACACACGCATGCAGACACACACAGACAGACACGCACGCAGACACACACAGACACACACACACGCAGACACACACCACATAGACACACACGCATGCAGACACACACGCACGCAGACACACACCACACAGATAAACATGCACGCAGACACACACACCTGCAGACACACATGCATGCAGACACACACACGCATGCACACACAAACACACGCACGCAGACACAGATCAGAAAACTGCCTTTCACACTCACACAAATACGGCAGTGAAAATTCAATATTTATTCACTTATCTGCTTTGGGGCCTCAGTAAGCAGATTAGTCGTTAATTAAATTATATCACAAAGCATTCCTCTGGCACAGACTCACAGAGACTTGGAACTTGCCACGCCTGACTCACTCGTGTGAGATGGCAAGTCCATTTGGCAACGGACTGATCTGACTCTGGGGACAAGGGTCCTGTTGTGGAAGGAAAAGTGAAAAGGAACACAGGTTTCTGTGAGAAGGAAGGAAGCAGAATGGGTGGAGGGACAGCATCAGGATTCAGGAGGGCTGAATGGTCTGTGTCTTGCACTGTACCTGACGCAAAACAACTAATTGCAGTGACACGGCGTTGTGAAATATTCTCAAACTTGGCTTGCAGTCAGAGTCATTTGCTCAAAGCACTGACACTAAACCACATGAAGTCTTGCTGCGGGGGGTGGTGGGGGGAGGGGGTCGTTATTTGACAGAGTGTAGTAAATGTGGGGAGAGAGGATGAGACTGACAGAGACAGACAGAAAGAGAGAGAGGGCAGAGAGTTTCAGTGAGAATGTTCTGTCGCTGAAGGTTCAGACAGCCCAAGGCATGGTTACCAGTGCTGCAGTAACTCAGGACAAACAGCAAGCAGGAATTGGAGGGTTTACAAGGGCTGCACCAGGTGAGTCCACAGTGAAGGGCAATGAGACTTTTTCCCCTGTGTGTGTGGGTCAACTCAGCTGAAGTAAAACTGGAGCAGGGCCCTGTTGGACTCCAGCAATCAATTAAGTGTTCTCCTTCCACCTCCTGTCCAATAAAAGCCCATCGCTGTTTCTGTCTTCTCCCTCAGAATGAAGATCTCAGCTGACTGCCACCCGTGTAACCCTAGTATAAATACCTCCCGATTTCTCCCTTTTTTTTAGCTTTGACAAAGGGTCAGTTAGACTCGAAACATCAGCTCTTTTCTCTCCTTACAGATGCTGCCAGACCTGCTGAGATTTTCCAGCATTGTCTCTTTTGGTTTCAGCTGACTGTAGTCATGAATAGGGAACAGTGAGGGAGATCCACACAGAGAGCAGCTGCTGATTTGTTTGCAGAGACAGCTTGAGATTAAAGCATGCTGCTGAGACCATTTTTCTGCATTCTAGCCCCCCTCCCACTCACGCCTGGGTATATCAGACAAGCTTGGGGCTTTAGGCTCACTCCCTGCAGGGGTAATGAGACAATGGAAGTTCTCAGGATAGTCCTACCTGTTCTCCTCTGTCTCGATTAGTGCAATCAGCTTCTGAAGACTTCCTCGAATGATTTGGACTCATCTGGAAACAAAGTGAGTTAGTTGCAGGCAGTGTTGTTCCTCTCTTCCTGTCATGGTATAGAGACTTCACATGCTGCTGGGGTTAACAGAGTGAGAGAGACAATCCCCTTAAAGGGACACACACACACACAGAGCACCTGATTCCACAACCAAAGATAGTGTCCTGAGCTGTGGTATGGCTCAAATCCCTTCACTTGGTGACAGACTCCTGATGGCTACTCAATACTGGACTTGTTGAATCATCCCATCGGGATTTCAGGCATTTTTACAGGACAAGGATGGTTGTCTGTGTGTGTGTGTGTGTGTGTGTGGACTTTCCCTGCACCATCCCCTGCCAAAAGGTGTCAGAATCCAGAACGAGACTGACTGATGTTTCGAACTCATCTGACAATGGACAGCATTTCTTTGTTCATTCATGAGATGATTTCTTGCCCATTGCCTAATTACCCAGAGGGCAGTTCAGAGCCAATGACATTGCTGTGGGTTTGGACAGTGAGGATGGAGAGTTGCCTTCCTGATAGGACATGAGGGAACCAGATAGCGTTTTCCTGACTAACAGCAAATTACTGCGGATGCTGGAATCTGAAACCAAAAGAGAAAATGATGGAAAATCTCAGCAGGTCTGGCAGCATCTGTAAGGAGAGAAAAGAGCTGACGTTTCGAGTCTAACTGACCCTTTGTCAAAGCTTTTCCTGACGATTGGATTCATGATCATCATTAGAGTCTCAATTTTGAATGAATTGAAATTCCACCAGCTGGCATGTGGGATTTGAACTGGGGTCCCCTGGGCTCTGGGTGAATAGCCACTTGGCCACCTGCTATCCCAAAAGCTGAGAGGTATCTGGCTGCTCACAATGTGTTCCATAACACTGCCGAGGCAGAGAATGGTGAAGGGGTTTGATCTGCCTTTCCAATGCTTGACCCCAAGGTGAGACTCAGAACTCCCTGGGGTTTGGCGGACTGAGTCTACCTCCCAGTTCATGTTCTGAAGGAGTCTTGTCTGATTAAAAGGGGTGAAGTCCACTGATAAAGTTCAGAGGGGATTGCTGAAATAGGGACGTGTCGCCCCCAACAACAACAACAACAACAACAACAACAACTTCATGCCTGAGACAGCACCTACTGCCTGTGTCTCTCCCATAACATCCAGAGGGGTGGCTCGATGTGGCTCAGTCAGGATTGTTGGGACAAACTCTGACTGCTCCCTCACTGCCCTTGCCAACCGCGGGCAGCTTGGATGAACCATTGTGGAAACAGATCTTGGTGATTTCTGCCCAGAAGGACAGGAGTGGGAGCTGCTACCCACTGCCTCACCATCACATCCCCCAGCTTCAGGGGGGCAAAGAGTTAGTCCCCTCTGTCCAAACACATGGAGGAGAATTAACTCCACCTTCTACTGTCCTCCTGCTCGGGACAGAGGGTCACCGCCCCCACCCCAAGCCCCCAGTATCCCAACCTCCATCCACTGGGATCTTGCTGTGCGCAGTGTGTGGTGATAGATCAGGTTTTTGTGGGGGGGGGGGGTCACTCTGTTTCCAACATTGTTCGGGATGGAAAGGTCAGACCTCTCACAGGGCAGTGTGGAGTGAGTGACCCTGATGAATAGATGTTAGAGATGGGTGGGTGTCAATGAAGATTTGGAACCTTGGTGAAGGGAGCAGCTGGTGAAAACTTGACCGTTGCTGAACCCTGGGGAACCCTCATCCACTGGACCTGCCTGGAAGCAGCTACAATGAGTCAGGCTTCATTCACCGCTCCTCGCTCCAGTCCATTTCATTACATTGGTCTGGAATCTGAAGGTGAGGGTCTCTGACGCATGCCCGGGAATCCCCGACATTCCTTCTGGAGTGTGTCACGGCAGAAGCAACAGCATGATTGGATCCAGCAAACAGAGGTAGCTGCTCAATTCTCTCAATCCCACTGGCACTGAGAGAGCTCATCCCATCTGCTGAGAGACAAGAATGGCTCCATTACTACCTGAACTGCAGTCCCTCTGTGTGAAGCTAAGAGTGTCATTGGAGGGCTAAATGGTTTCATTTCCACCAAAGCAGCCGAGCTCAATGACAGCTTCACTATCAGGACTCACCAGTCAATCACTTGACTGTATAATGAAGGGATTTGACTCACTGGTGAAGCCAGTGACACCGTTGCCTGGACACCTTCCCTGAGATAGACACAAGCGTCTCCAGAAGTCTATACTCTATTATAATTGTGTCCATCCACAATTCTGCTTACACAGTGACTTGTCCAATATTGCACTGGTTTGAGATTCTCAGCTCCCACCTGTGTAACCATTTCCAGTTTTCCATCCTTCTTGTGTGGTTTCAGCCCAGCAGGAAACTCTGTGTGAAATCCTTCCTGGCTTGGTGAGGAAACCTCTCTCTCTCCTCTTCTTAAGTGCTTCTGAAAACATCTCCTTGCAGTCATCCGTCCTGATAACTCCAAAAACAACTGAGTCTCAGATTCAGTTTGGGAACACTCCTCTGATTCCCTTTCCCACCCAAGGAACAGCAATGTCAGACAGGTCTTTCCTTTGACACGGTCTGTTCACTCAGCTTGGTTTGAAACTGCAAACTGCTTCCTTCCTCAGATTCCCATCCAATTGCTTCCTCTCACTCCACTTTGCTTCAGTGCATTGACCTGGAATGGGCAAAGAAGCTAAATGATTGCACATGCATATAGACATGTGGATTCACAAAATATGGGTAGGTGTATGCCATTCGGCCCCTCTCACCTGCTACACCATTCAATAATCTCATCTCAGTCTCAATTCCACTTTGCTGCCCATTCCCGGTAGTCCTTCAACCCATTACTCATAAAATTCTATGTCCTCCTCAAATTTATTCCGTGTCCCATGTGAGGGACCAAGCCAGACTCCCTCAGAATATTTTCAGAAGGTAGCCCAGACACTAAACCTTTCTTATTGTAAAGGTAGGTGTGAAGTGGATAGTCCAGGAGTGATACAGCTGGTCAAACCACTCGGCTTTAAGCCCCAACACAGAATTTATTTACGCACGACAGTTGAATCACAAACAAAAGAATATGGAATTTAGAATAATTTCACTATCGGAAAACTCAACCGACAGCAACTTAACTGAGGAGCTGTTCCAATTCCCGTGACATCCCACAAACGCACCCCTTGGCAAAAGGTAAATTCAATCACTGGTTCCTCCAGGCAGGAGAGATTTCAGAGACAGAGGCTGGAACCTGTTTGCACTGTAGCAGCTTCTGACTGCCTGCTCCCAGCACCTTCTCTGCTCCAGCTAAACCAAACCAGAAAAAAACTCAACTGGGAGAACTGACCACTCCCCTGCCACAGTAAAAGTCAACAACCCAGACATCTGCCTTTCCTGACACTCTTGAAAATAAAAACCCAAGGACAGAATTGTCACTGCGGCCGCCACCTCCCCCCACCCCCTCCACCCCTCCTCAGCTGCTGTCACACCTGATGTTCCTCGGGTCAATCCCTCCCTTCCTCGGTGGGAGGGGCTTCCTAGCCAGAGACACTATCTTCCCCTCCAGTCCTGCAGCACCCTGGAGGTCTCCTCTGAGAACGTGACCCTTGGTGAGGAAGGAAGCAGAGAGGGACAGTAAAGATTGGGAGGTTGTGGGGACCAGACCTGCACACAGTCCTCCAGCTGTGACCTGAACATAGTGCTATCCAGCTCCAATATAACCTCCCTGCTCTGACGATCTCTACCATCACTGATGAAGACAAGTGTCCCTTTTGCCTTCTCAACTCCCCCATGAACCTGCCCTGTTCCCTTTCGGGATCTGAGAACATACACCCTTCCCCAAGATCCCTCAGTTCCTGCTCTCTGCTGAGTGTGAACAATTCCATCGCCATCATTTTGAGGAGTTCGGAAGGGGAAGATCGATGTGGTGTCCCAGTGAATACAGGATGGTGGACTGATGGAGATCAAACAGAGGACAGCATATTGGGAGGGGAGTTCAAACTGGCCGTGTGACCAAGAGTTCAGGAATCTCTCTGTTGGCTGGCAGCGAGTTGGGTACATTCTTGCGATGTTGAAAGACCTGATTGTATTTGTGTCCTGACATTGAATACGAACAAAAGGAAATCAACAACCCAGTGACCTGGCAGAGTTGCCCAAGGCACAGTCAGGATAGGTTTACCACAGTGACAATGCCAACTTGTTACTCACAGCTCCAATTACAACGACAAAGTTCGACACCGGGCTGAAGGGGCTTGGTGCACACACAAAACAATGGCAGTACATCAATGGGATTGTCCGGGTTCCTGTCTCCGTCGTTCAGGACCAGCTCCCCCCTTCCCCATTGTCGGGGGGGGGGGGGAACACGGCTGATCTCCCCCCTATTCCCCACCACCCTGAGCTCAGGGAGTGGCCCAGTGTCCCTTCACTGTGCTTCTGCTCTCCTCTGTATTTATCCTTCCTGCTCTTCCAAATCTCCTACTCCCTCAATTCAAGGCAGCACTGGCTACAGACCATCAAGTGCTGCTAGTGAGTCAGTTAGTTCATCAAGGTGCGAGTGAGTTAGTCAGTGAGTTTGATGGTCAGTTAGTCTGTTAATGAGTGACCCTGTATTCCCTCAGCTGCTTTCTCGGTGCAGATGGCAGAAGTACCAGCTCTGAGCTCAGCTCTGCACGGACCCAGCACAATGAGGGAAATGCTTCCTTTCCTGGTTGCTAGTTGCTGTTGGGGAGCTTAGCAACGTTTCGTCAACGTGGTGTCTGAAGGAGTCAGGAACTTGAATGGGCATGTGAGGAACCCAAATTATTGTCAGAACACGAGAAGCTTTATCAATCCTGTTTTGTGCTTACCAGTTCAATTCTGAGAGGATTATTTCATTTCAGTTCAGAATTAAACCTTTCTTCTCTGTCTGGATTGAGAAGGATTTGCAAACAGCGTTGCTTAACTCCCTGTCATTTTGCAAACACACAAAGCATGACACAGTTAGATTGCTGAATGTGAAAACTCCAAAGGTACACTCAGGTATGCTTAACACGCCTTCAAAAACAGAGGAAGACAACGCACTCAAACACAGACAGTTTTAGTTTCTCTTTTACCTCTTTGTGCATCTGTTACCCATAGCAACCACATTGCCATGGGTCTGGAGTCACGTGGAGGCCAGACCAGGTAAGGATGGCAGATTTTGTCCCTTGAGCAGGCCAGATGAGTCAGTAACAACCATTACGATCGGTCAGCGATGGTCCTGCTTTTTAATTCCAGATTTTCCATTGAAATCCCACCAGCGGCCAGGGTGGGATTTGAACCCACGTCCCCAATAAACCAGCATGGGGCTCAGGATTACTTCTCGAGTGATGTTACCACCGTGCCCGGCAATGTTGCGGCAGTGTCGTGGTGGTACTGGCACAATACTTCAGAGAGCAGAGAAAGATTAACAGAGGAACTGCCTGTTCCTGCCTAATCAAGGAAAGAATGACCTCTAGGGTCTGAGATTGAGCAGTTTGCATTCTAAAGAAACTCAGCTTCCAACAAGGCAATGAGTCAAAGCATTCATTAGAAGGTCAATAAGTGAATGGCACAAATCATTGTGAATGAATATGATATGGGCGCCATTACAGAGACATGGTTACAGGATAGTCACCACAAGGAATTAAATATCCAGGGTATCAGCCTATTCTGAAGGACAGACAGGAAGGGAAGGGAGGTTGTGTAGCTCTGATATTTAAGGAGGACATCAGGGCAGTGCTGAGAGATGATATTGACTCTATGGAGAATAAGATTGAATCTGTTTGGGAGGAAATTAGAAATTCTAAAAAGAAAATAAATCACTCATAGGGGTAGTCTATTGGCCACCAAATAATAACATCACATCGGGGTGGGCAATAAACAAAGAAATTACTCATGACTGAAAAAAATAGTATGGCAATTATCATGGAGGATTTTAATCTACATGTCAATTGGTCGAACCAGCTCAGCCAGGGCAGCTTTGAGGAGGAATTCATTGAGTGTATCCGTGATAGTTTTCTTGAACAGTATGTAATGGAACCGACGAGGGAGCAACCTATCCTAGATCTGGTCCTGTGTAATAAGACAGGAATAATTAATGACCTCATAGTTCGGGATCCTCTTGGAAGGAGCGATCACAGCATGATTGAATTTAGAATACAGATGAGGAGTGTAAAGATAAAATCCAATACCAGGGTCCTGTGCTTAAACAAGGGAGACGACGAGAGAATGAGAGAGGACTTGGCTAAAGTAGACTGGAAACAAAGATTTTATGACAGGGGCAACTGACGAGCAGTGGAGGACTTTCAAAGCAATTTTTCAACATGTTCAGTGAAAGTATATACACCAGTGAAAAGGAAGGTCTGTGAGAGAAGGGGTACTCTGCCATGGGTGTCTCCGAAAATAAGGGACACTATCAAATTGAAAGAGAAGGCGTATAAAGTGGCCAGAACAGCAGGAAACTAGAAGATTGGGAAAACTTTAAAGGTCAACAGAAAGCTACAAAAGAGCTGTAAATAAAAGTAAGATAGAACATGAGAAAAAACAAGCACAGAAAAAGCAGAAGCACGGATCACAAAGGTTTCTGCAAATATATAAAACGAGAAAGAGTGGCGAAAGTAAAACATTGGTGCTTTTGAGGAGGAGAAGAGACATTTAGTTATGGGATATGATGAAATGGCCAAGGCACTGAATAGGTGTTTAGTATTGGTCTTCACAGTGGAGGGCACCAATAACATGCCAGGAATTGACAAAGAGACAAAGGTAAGGACCTGGAAAAAAGTCATTATTACTGCAGACGTAGTGTTGGGCAAGCTATTGGAGCTAAGGATAGACAAGTCTCCTCGCTCAGATGGAATGCATCCCAGGGTACAAAACAAGATGGCGGGAGAAATAACAGTGGTAATTTTCCAAAATTTGCTGGACTTTAAGACAGTTCCAGCAGATTGCAGAACAGCAAATGTGATGCGACTATTTAAAAAGGAAGGTCGACAAAAGATGAGGAATTATCGACCAGTTAGCTTAACCTCTGTAGTGGGGAGGATGATTGAGTTGGTTATCAACCAACAAATAGCAAGGCATCTAGATAAAAAATTTCCCATGGGGCAGATGCAGCATGGGTTCATGAAAGGCAGGTCATGCTTCACAAATCTTTTGGAATTCTATGAAGATATTACAAGCACAGTGGACAATGGGGACCTAGTAGATGTGGTTCACCTCAATTTCCAAAAGGCCTTTGACAAGGTGCTGCACAAGAGGCTGCTGCATAAGATAAAGATGTGTGGCATTATGGGCAAAGTATTAGCATGGATAAAGGATTGGCTGACGAACAGGAAGCAAAGAGTGGGGATAAATGAATGCTATTCTGGTTGGCAATCAGTTACTAGGGGTGTGCCTAATGGATCAGTGTTGGGACCACAATTATTTACAATTTATAGAGATGATTTGGAGTTGGGGATCACGTGTAGTGTGTCAGAATTCTAGATGACACTGTTACGACACAGGGTAGACTCTCCTCCTTAATTTAAACCAGCAACACAGAAAAGATTTATCCCGTGTAGTAATCTGTGAACATTCAAGAGGCCAAGAACTATTTAAAGTAAAAATTAACAACTTTATTCCTTAAAGTATAACAGAAAATAATTAACTAACTACTTTTTACAACTCCTTCTTCTAACCTATCGTTTACTTTCCCTTCTATAATACTAGTCCGATAAAACCCCCAATTAAGATTTACTGAAAAATTCAAATTTCAAAATCCAGCCATTATTTGGATCTTCCAGTGCCTTCATTTCTTCTTCTTAGGGATTGCTGCCTCACAGGTCATGGATTGATAAAGGTACCTTTCAGAGAGCTATTCTCTAGGCAGTCTTCAGATGTCATTGTTGGTTTGGCAGTTCTCCTCCCTACTGTTCAATTTTCCCCAGTGTAATGCCCCCAAAACATTGGATTGTGTCATTGGCTTTTAAGATTGTCAATATACTCAATTCAAACTGGATTGGAGTTTGGTATTTTTCAGGGTATAATTCGAATTTGTTTTATCATCTCCAGGCAACCAGCTAATCGAGTTGGTCAACCAAATGTTCTGTTGTCAACTTATTCAGAACACTTAGTGCTGTGTCAGGTACTTCTGCTAGCTTTTACCTCTCTTAAAGGTACAGTACATCCACATCTTCAGAACAACACTAAGATGAGTGGTACAGTAAAGGGTGCAGAGGATTGTGAAACTTTGCATAGGAACATGAATAGTTTAAGTGAGTGGGCAAAGGTCTGGCAGGTGGAGTACAATGTTAATAAATGTGAAGTCATCCATTTTGGTAGGAATAACAGTAAAAAGGACTATTACTTGAAATTGCAGCATGCTGCTCTGCAGAAAAACCTGAGTGTCTTTGTACATGAATCACAGAAGTTTGGTCTGCAGGTGCAACAGGTAATGAAGAAGACAAATGGAAATTTGTCTTTCATTACTAAAGGGATTGAGTTTAAAAGCAGGGAGGTTACGTTGCAGCTATATAGAGAGCTGGTGAGGCCACACCTGGAGTACTGTGTGCAGGTTCATCTCTTTACTTGAGAAAGGATGTAATGGCACTAGTGGGGTACAGAAGAGGTAGGAGAAAGTGAGGACTGCAGATGCTGGAGATCAGAGCTGAAAATGTGTTGCTGGAAAAGCGCAGGTCAGGCAGCAACCAAGGAGCAGGAGAATCGACATTTCGGGCATGAGCCCTTCTTCAGGAATGGGATACTAGGTTGATTCTGGAGTTGAGGGGGTTGGCTTATGAGGAGAGACTGAGTAGACGGAGGAGACTGGGAATATATTCATTGGATTTTCGAAGAATGAGGGGGGGATCTCACAGAAACATATAAAATAATGAAGGGAATAGATAAGATAGATGTCGAGAAGATGTTTCCACAGGCAGGTGAAACTAGGACAAGAGAGCATAGCCTCAAAATTAGGGGGAGCAAATTTAGGACCAAATTGAGGAGGAACTTCTTCACCCAAAGGCTTGTGAATCGATGGAATTCCCTGCCAAGTGAAGTGGTTTGGGTTTTCTCGGTACATGTTTTGAAAGCTAAGATAGATAATTCTTTTAACAGTGAAGAAATTAAGGGTTTTCGTGAGAGGGTGGGTAAGTGGAGCTGAGGCCACAAAAAGATCAGTTATAAAAATATTGAATGCTGGAGCAGGCTCAAAGGGCCAGGTGGGCCCACTCCTGCTCTGAGTTCTTCGGTTCTCATCCTTCCCAAAGCAAGTTACACTCTGTTCGAACAGATTGTTGAATGAGTACCCTCACAGAAGGGACTGGGTTAGAACCTGCTTGAACATATCTGGTCGGTGTGCGTGGGATCTGACAATGAGAAACCTTCAGTGTGTCTTAATAGGGCCCCTTTGTGAATCCAAGCTTTTGTTCCATGATTAAAGCACAGCTTTGTGTGGCAATGAACTGATGCCAAAATACCATACAACCTGATTCCCTCAACCCACATCCTGCACAGACTGTAATCAAAGAGTTTCTCAGAGTCTGGGAGGGGAGAAAAACAAAAAAGCTGTCTTTGTCTCTCTCTCTCTCTCTCTCTGTCCAGAATCCACAACCAAGATATCAGGACAAGCTGGAGGCTATAATCGTTCAAGGACCAGCAATACCTATTGTTCAGGAGGGGCCTGACTCCCACAGAAGACTGGGGAAAGAGAGGGAACTGCTCACCTCACAATCACTAGATTAGGATGTCCACAACTCATTTCCCAAGGTAGCTGGTGAGACTTCAACTCTTGGAAGCTTGCAATTATAATGACAGTGGCTATGAAATGATGATCATTAAAAGCCCACCCAGTTCACTCATGCTCACTAGGGAAGGAAATCTGCAGTCCTTACCTGGTCAGGCCGATATGTGACTCCAGACCCACAGCCAATGTGGTTGACTCTTAACTGCCTGCTGGGCCACTTGGGGATGGGCAATAATTGCTGCACCTCTCCAGCGATGCCCACAACAACAAATTGAGAGGAGAGTACAGTGAATCGATCTGACGACACAGCACATGGTAGGATAAGCAGCCTTCTGTGAGAGACCAAACCTTGGAGAGATGGCCCCACAGCATCCCCCCCTGCCACCTATCCAGTCCCCCTGACAGACTGAGGCGACGCCAACACCTTGTCTTTGAATTCTTGCAATGCCCCAGTCATTCTCCTTGCTGTTGTGGGATGCCAGGCAAAGTGGGACTGGCAGTCAATCTTAATATTGTTCTCCTGGCACTGAACCCCCAGTTTGCAAGAGCCTGCACATGTGGCAGAGATACAGCTTTGTTTACTCAATCCTGCTGTGGGGGAAGGGGCTGGGGGCAAAAGACACAGGACCCCCATTGCATTGTGCCATCAGCAGCTGAACCCGACTGGAAAATGGTGGGGCACAATGGTGGCAGACCAGCTACGACAGCCACATCTCCTTCCTCAGAGCCTGCCGACAGAACCATGTGATCCTGCGTGGACTCCAGACTGCATTCAGTCCACCATCACAATCTGGACCTGAACAGGACAACCGATCCTTACTCCAAGTCCAGAAACCTTCAGAAATGGTTCTCCTTCTGGATCCACTGCTCCAGACTCACAGCTATGCACTACCACCTCATCTCTCGACAGTCAACCATGCCCCAAGCTCAGGGCCACACTCTCCTAGACCTGCAAAGGACTACTGCTGGTTCACATCCTTCGAAGAATTCACAAGCTCAACAGACATTTTCTCTTCAACATATCGGACATAAAACTCACAAATCTGACTTCCCCGGCCATCCCATTGTCTCAGCATACTCCTAACCCACTAAAACAAACCATCATCGCCCAGGCCATCCATAACCTCATCACCACAGCCTCCAATCTCTTCATCCGTGAACCCCCCGCACTGCCCAATTCTATCTCCTACCAACGATTGACAAACCTGACTTTCCCAGTCGTTCCATTGTCTCAGGAGAAAGTGAGGACTGCAGATGCTGGAGATCAGAGCTGAAAATGTGTTGCTGGAAAAGCGCAGCAGGTCAGGCACCATCCAAGGAGCAGGAGAATCGACGTTTCGGGCATGAGCCCTTCTTCAGGAATGAGGAGGGTGTGCGAAGCAGGCTAAGATAAAAGGTAGGGAGGAGGGACTTGGGGGAGGGGCGTTGGAAATGCAATAGGTGGAAGGAGGTTAAGGTGAGGGTGATAGGCCGGAGTGGGGGTGGGGGCGGAGAGGTCAGGAGAAGATTGCAGGTTAGGAAGGCGGTGCTGAATCTGAGTGTTGGGACTGAGATAAGGTGGGGGGAGGGGAAATGAGGAAGCTGGAGAAATCTGCATTCATCCCTTGTGGCTGGAGGGTTCCTAGGCGGAAGATGAGGCGCTCTTCCTCCAGGCGTCATGTGGTCAGGGTCTGGCGATGGAGGAGGCCAAGGACCTGCATGTCCTTGGCAGAGTGGGAGGGGGTGTTAAAGTGTTCAGCCACGGGGTGGTTGGGTTGGTTGGTGCGGGTGTCCCAGAGGTGTTCTCTGAAATGTTCGGCAAGATGACGGCCTGTCTCCCCAGTATAGAGGAGACCACATCAGGTGCAGCGGATGCAGTAAATGATGTGTGTGGAGGTGCAGGTGAATTTGTGACGGATATGGAAGGATCCATTGGGGGCTTGGAGGGAGATGAGGGGGGAGGTGTGGGCGCAAGTTTTGCATTACTTGCGATTACAGGGGAATGTGCCGGGAGTGGAGGTTGGGTTGGTGGGGGGTGTGGACCTAACGAGGGAGTCGCGGAGGGAGTGGTCTCTCCGGAACGCTGATAGAGGTGGGGAGGGAAATATATCCCTGATGGTGGGGTCTGTTTGGAGGTGGCAGAAATGACGAAGGATGATGCGATGTAACCGGAGGTTGGTGGGGTGGTAGGTGAGGAACAGTGGGGTTCTGTCCTGGTGGTGATTGGAGGGGTGGGGTTCAAGGGCAGAGGTGCGTGAAGTGGAGGAGATGCGGTGGAGAGCATCGTCAACCACGTCTGAGGGGAAATTGTGGTCTTTGAAGAAGGAGGCCATTTGGGTTGTTCAGTAGTGGAATTGGTCCTCCTGGGAGCAGATGCGGCGGAGACGAAGGAATTGGGAATATGGTATGGCAGTTTGACAGGGGGCAGGGTGGGAGGAGGTGTAGTCTAGGTAGCTGTGGGAGTCGGTCGGTTTGTAGTAAATGTCTGTGTTGAGTCAGTCGTCCGAGATAGAAATGGAGAGGTCTAGGAAGGGGAGTGACGGTCCAGGTAAGTTTGAGGTCGGGGTGGAAGGTGTTAGTAAAGTGGATGAACTGTTCAGCTCCTCGTGGGAGGTTGAAATTCACCTGCACCTCCACACACATCATTTACTGCGTCCACTGCACCCGATGTGGCCTCCTCTACATTGGGGAGACAGGCCATCTACTTGCAGAACGTTTCAGGGAACATCTCTGGGACACCTACACCAACCAACCCAACCACCCCGTGGCTGAATACTTTAACACCCCCTCCCACTCTGCCAAGGACATGCAGGTCCTTGGCCTCCTCCATCACCATGCCCCTGACCACATGACGCCTGGAGGAAGAGCGCCTCATCTTCCGCCTAGGAACCCTCCAACCACACGGGATGAATGCAGATTTCTCCAGCTTCCTCATTTCCCCTCCCCCCACCTTATCTCAGTCCTGACCCTCAGATTCAGCACCGCCCTCTTGACCTGCAATCTTCTTCCTGACCTGTCCGCCCCCACCCCCTCTCCAGCCTATCACCCTCACCTTAACCTCCTTCCAACTATCGTATTCCCAGCGCCCCTCCCCCAAGTCCTTCCTCCCTACCTTTTATCTCAGCCTGCTTGGCACACCCTCCTCATTCCTGAAGAAGGGCTTATGCCCGAAACGTCGATTCTCCTTCTCCTTGGATGCTGTCTGACCTGTTGCGCTTTTCCAGCAACACATTTTGCAGTCCCATTGTCTCAGCCTGCTCCTGCCCCACCGAACCCATCTCCATATACCTTGACACCGTCCTGTCACCTTAGTCCAGGAACTTGCCAACTATGTGCAGGACATCCCCCCCCTGCGCTCCTTCACCTCCTCCCAGACTTTCATTTCTCCAGCCCCCAACGCCACATCTTCACCATGGATATCCAGTCCCTGTACACATCAATCTGCCATGATAAAAGACTCCAAGCACTCCGTCTCTTCCTCTCACGCTGTCCCAACCAGTGCCCTTTCACTGACACCTTCATCCACCAAGCTTAATTGGTCCTCACCCTCAACAACTTCTCCTTCCAATCCTCCCACTTCCTCCAGACCAAAATGGGAGCCATGGGCACCAGTTATGCCTGTCTCTTTGTTGGATACGTGGAACAGTCCATCTTCCGCAGTTACATCGGCACAATCCCCCACCTGCTCCTCCGCTACATCGATGACTGTATCGGCATTGCCTCATGCTCCCATGAGGAGGTTGAACAGTTCTACCCTTTACCAACACCTTCCACCTTGACCTCAAATTCACCTGAACCATCTCAGACACCTCCCTCCCCTTCCTGGACCTCTCCACCTCCATCTCCGGCAACCGACTAACCACAGACATCTACTACAAGCCCGACTCCCACAGCAACCTGGATTATACCTCGTCCCACCCTAGCTCTTGTAAAAACGCCACCCCTTATTCCCAATTCCTCCGCCTCCATCGCATCTGTTCCCAAGATGACCAATTCCACCTCAGAAAGTCCCAGATGGCCTCCTTGTTCCATGGTCACAATTTCCCATCCCATGTGGTTGACGATGCTGTCCAGCGCATCTTCTCCACTTCACACACCACCGCCCTTGAACCTCACTCCTCCCAATGCAACAAGGACAGAACCCTGCCTGTTCCTCACCTTCCATCCCACCAACCTGCGCATACATTGCGTTATCCTCTGCCACTTCCGCCCCCTCCAAATGGACCCCATCACCAAGGATATATTGCCCTCCCCACCCCATCAGCGTTCTGGAAAGACCATTCCCTCTGTGACTCCCTCATCAGGTCCACACCCCCCAGCAGACCACACCCCACTCCTGGCACCTTTCCCTGACACTGCAGGAAGTGCAAAACCTGCGCCCACACCATTCCCCTCACCTCTGTCCAAAATGATCTTTCCACATCCATCAGAGATTTACCTGGACCTCCAAAAATGTCATCCATTGTATCTGTTGCACCCAATGTGGTCTCCTCTACATCGGGGAGACTGGACACCTACTTGCGGATCGTTTCAGAGAACACCTCTGGGACACCCGCACCCACCAACCCCACCGCCCCGTGGGTGAACACTCCAACTCCCATTCCCACTCTGCCCAAGACATGCAGGCCCTGGGTATCCTCCAATGCCACTCCCTAACCACCCAATGCCTAGAGGAAGAACACCTCATCTTCCACCTCAGGACCCTCCAACCACACAGGATCAGTGTGGAATTCACCAGTTTCCTCATTTGCCCTCCCCCAACCTTATCCCAGATCCAATCCTCCAACTCAGCACTGCCCTCTCTGTCCTCCCTGTCCATCTTCCTTCCCATCTATCTGCCTCACCCACCCCTCTCACCTTTACCCCCACCTCCATCCACCGATTGCACTCTCAGCTCCCTTCCCCCCCAGCCCCACCCCGCCTTCCATTTGTCTCACAGCCACCCCAGCCCACAAACCTCATTCCTGATGAAGCCTGAATCGTTAATCCTCCTGTTCCTCAGATGCTGCCTGACCAGCTGTGTTTTTCCAGCACCACTCTCTTGACTCTGATCTCCAGTATCTGCCGTCCTCACTTTCTCCCAGAACAGAAATGTGCTTGACTTGTCTTGCTCTGTCTGACCCTGGCCATCTCATACCAACCACACTCTCGCTGTCTCCTCCAAACACACACACAATCATGGCTCAGGGCAGCAGGAATGCCACCCTGTCAGAGGTGTCAGCTCTCGATCACAATGGGGTCCTGTCCTTTCTCCAGAGAGAGAGAGATGTGGCATTCCCAAGACAAGCACAAATCCCTTGCTGTTTTTTGTAATCTGCTGATATCCCAGATCAATATTCCCACAATCATTACAGCACAGGCACAAGGAGGCCATTCAGCCGGTTTCCTGTTCCTGGCTCTCTGAGTGGGCACGCCTTTCTCTCTGTGACCCCAGCAATGACCAAGCTGCCCTCACTGCGCTGTCAGGCAGGTGGTGAACTGTGCACTGGGTGAGAAAGCTCCTCCTGAACTCATCTTCCCAAGGTCCACCCCCAGTGTCTTCCCATCTGTGCAAGTCCCCTTCCCACTCCTTTCCTGAGGAGAAAGGAAGTCTCAGGGTCTCCTCTACCCAGCCTTGAACTTCCTCAACGATTCCCTCTTCAGGGGCAGTTACTGAGTTTGGACCCACCTCCCTTCCAGGTGCCAAACTGGTCAGGTCAATGAAGTGGTTAAAGAGGCAGTTGGGACGCTGAGGCGTAGGGTTTAAGAGCAGGGAGTTAATGTTGGAACGGTGGAACTCGAGTGCTGTGTCCAGTTGTGGAATCCACATTCCAGCAGGGAATGTGATAACAGTGGAGAGCAGGCAGACAGAGATTTACCAGGATGTTACCTGGTGCTGAGAGTTTCACTGATGAAGAGAAATTGGACAGACTGGGGTTGTTTTCCCTGGAACAGGGGAGATGGAGTGGGGACATGTCTGAGATGGGAAAAATGATGAAGGGGATAAACAGGGGAGGCAGGAAGAATGTTTTCCCCTTGGTGGAGGGATCAGTGACCAGGGGGCATAGATTGAAGGTTGGATGTAGGAAGTTTCCAGGAAATGTGATGAAGATCTTTTTCATCCAGAGGATGATGGCAGTCTGAACCTTCCTGCCTGTCAGGTTGGGAGAGGCAGAAACCATTGTAACATTGGGGAAGTGTGGAGATCTGCACAGTGCTGGATAATGGGATGCGACTGGGCAGCTGGTTTTTTTTGACTGGTACAAACTCCATCTTTTTCTGTGCTGCAGATCCCTATGACCCTTTGCCAAGTGCTCTCACAGCTCCTGACACCCCTGTGGCGGTCTGGGCCTGTCCAAATTATAGCGGTCTGTCCACCACCTTGAATCCCGTGCCCCGCGCCTATCAAAGCTGCATCGATTGTGAAGAAATGTGTCCGTTCGCGAACAGATCTCTAACAAATCCGCACAGATCTCCCAGCTCCTGCACAGCCTGGCCCCCATCACTGCAACCATTCCAGGCTTGGTCACAGACAACCCTGAGGGTTGCTGGGACAGGACATAGCGATGGGGGAAGGGGAAGGGCCGAGACATCACCATAGACAGAGGACAAGGAAGAAAGCTTTCCGACACCACCTTTCCAACCAGTTCTCGTCTTTAATCTTTGAATAAACTTAGATTGAGCAGATAAAAAGTTCATGACTGGACAATGAATCAAATAAACACAGCAGAGACATCAGCAGTGTGTGTACAGACATTTCACAGAATCATGATGAAAAGCCAGAGCAATACAAAGGAGATTTGCCTGTGGATGTCAGGAGCTGATTGCAACAGTACAAAGATACAGGACGGTTCAATAACACGCGTGTACACACATATACACACATGTGCACACGCAACAGCAGCCTGGAACCAAGTTTCTGAAACATCCTTGCCCCAAACTACGGCAGCAAGTCTGAACACTGAGTTGTATAGATTCAACACTGGCTTCCTGAAAACTGGCATTTTCTTTGTCAATCAGTTCCCGAGGCCCAGCCAAAGGTTCAGCAGAGTGCTGTTGGAGTGTTTACGAGGGAGGGGAGAGAAAGGAGCTGGCACCCATTGGGGCAATACCTGGCCAGCCCTGCCCTCAGTTAGCAGCCCGAGCGTGGAGCCAGGATTCACACGCACGGGGTTTCAAGAGCCTGCCCTTGGGGTCCTCCCTGTCAAAGCCCAACGGCCATCTTGAAGAGCCTGGTCCTTTCCCAGGGGAGGCCTGAAGTGGGCCAGGACTCCAGAGGAAGATTGCTCTCTGCTGCTATAAATAATCAGGACACAGTACACCACATCAACACTGAGGCAAAGCTGGGAATCAGCCCATAACACTGCAAAGACCAGTGTCAGAGAGAACACCGACCTCATTACCTACATGGGGAGGGGGTGGGGTGGGAGGAAGCTGTGGTATGGTGCTCAGTGTGTGCTGACAGGGTTTACATGTACAAGACATGCAGCACCCACATCACAAACCCCATGGCACTGATGGAGCTCATTGCAGTCTCATCGACCTGTGAGCTCCTACCATTGCACACACACACACAAATACACAGACAGTGCCACAAACATGTACTGACAAATTCACTCTACACAGACTGACACAGTCACACACACAGAAACACACATACACACTCACACAGACATTCACAAACAGGCACGCTCTCATACTAACACACAGATACTCAAGTGACAGAGGCACGCACACAGGCACACACACAGGTACACACTCACACGCACACAGGCACACACTCACTCACACGCACACAGGCACACACTCACTTACACACAGGCACACACTCACACGCACACACTCACTCACGCACACACACACAGGCACACACACACACAGGCACACACTCACACGCACACACTCACTCACGCGCACACACAGGCACACACTCACTTACACACAGGCACACACTCACACGCAAACACTCACTCACGCACACACATAGGCACTCACACACAGGCACACACTCACACACAGGTACACACTCACACACACACAGGCACACACACACTCATTCACGCACACACACACAGGCACTCACTCTCAAACAGGCACACACACGTGCACACACACACACACGTGCACACACACACAGGCACACACTCACTTACACACAGGCACACACGCACTCACGCACACACACACATAGGCACACACTCAGACTCATTCATACACACACTCACTCACATGCACACACAGGTACTCACTCTCACACAGGCACACACTCACTTACACACACACACAGGCACTCACTCTCAAACAGGCACGCGCGCGCACACACACACACGCGTGCACACACACACAGGCACTCACACACACACAGGCACACACACACAGGCACACACTCACGTACACACAGACACACACAGGCACGCACTCACACACACACAGGCACACACACACTCATTCATGCACACATACACAGGCACTCACTCTTACACAGGCACACACACACAGGCACACACTCACTCACTCACACACACACAGATGTAGAGATACCTCGAGACACAGACAGACAAACACTCACACAGACAGAAACATACATAAACCTTCCCCACCCCGATACAGACCTAGACGCAGACAGCCTGGCCTCAGAGAGAGCATCCTCGTTCTCACATTGCAGGCAATGATTTTACAAGATGGTCAGAATGAAACAGAAACATTTTTCACCAAGAAAACTCAAGGCAGGGTGCCAGTGTGCCCTCCAGGTAAATACCTGGTACTCTGGTGCCCTGTGTAGTTGTGACCAAGTGGTCTTTTCCCAGTTGCCCACTGCCAGAAGGGTTTAACGGATAGGTTTCCATGTGGCCTGCAAAATGGACACTGGGCTTTCAGAACAATTCCATCTGATCAGCTCATACACACAGAATCACCCTCGTGCACCCCCCGACCCCCAAGACCCCAGGGAATGAATGTGGTCCATGTTACCCTTCCTCTTGCCCACCAACCTAGCAGCATTGACAACACGGAGATCCAGAAAAACACAAAGGAGATGCATATATCTTTCTATTTACAATCACACACACACACACACTATATATATATATATATATATGTATATAATTCTTGCACACACTGGGAATGTAAGTGTGGGGCTCCCTGTCCAGTTGAGATTCCCAATCCAAACGGCTGGTGATTTTTGGGATGACCTGGAGGAGTTCCTCACTCTCCCACGAACAGGGGTGCAGGGGGTGCTCCATCAGCTTGACCATGTGTGTCTACCTGAGACAGCAGCAGCAGCCCCGAGCTGGTCAGTGCTCAAGGCTTTGGCACAGACGGTCCCCAACTCCCCACCACCCCAACAGTCGAGACCGAAGCTCATCACATGTTGGCCCAGCCAAATGCCATAACCCTTGCCCGTCTTGCCCAGCTCCCAAGGCCCGTCTGACACGGGCTTCAGTTCCTGTGCGTCAGGAACTTTGGCGTCAATCCAGGTCCTGAGGGTCCTTTAATGCAGAGACAGACAGACAGACAGACACACAAACACCCCCCCCCCCCCCCCCCGATCCAATGAGCACCCCCTTACCTGATGAAAGGGGCTGCAGAATGGGAAAGTGAGGAGAATGGAAGGGTCATGTTGTTGCTACGAGGAGCCAGGGCTGTGGGGGATGTGGTTGGAAAAACACCGTCCCAACAAGGCAAGAGCTGGAGAAGCCAGCGGGTCTGGGTGATTTGCCTGAGGAGGAGGAGGAGGAGGAGGAGGAGAGGAGGAGGAGGAGGGAGAGGGGGAGGGAGAGGAGGAGGAGGGGGAGGTGGGGGAGGAGGGGGAGGAGGAGGAGGAGGAGGAGGAGGAGGGGGAGGAGGGGGAGGAGGGGAGGGGGAGGGAGAGGAGGGGGGAGGAGGAGGAGGAGGAGGAGGGAGAGGGGGAGGGAGAGGAGGAGGAGGAGGAGGAGGAGGAGGGGGAGGAGGGGGAGGAGGGGGAGGAGGAGGAGGAGGGGGAGGAGGAGGAAGAGGGGGAGGAGGGGGAGGAGAGGAGGAGGGGGAGGAGGGGGAGGAGGGGAGGAGGGGGAGGAGGGGGAGGAGGGGGAGGAGGAGGAGGAGGAGGAGGAAGAGGGGGAGGAGGAGAGGAGGGGGAGGAGGGGGAGGAGGAGGAGGAGGAGGAGGAGGAGGAGGAGGAGGAAGAGGGGGAGGAGGAGGAGGAGGGGGAGGAGGGGGAGGAGGGGGGAGGAGGAGGAGGAGGGGGAGGAGGGGGAGGAGGGGGAGGAGGAGGAGGGGGAGGAGGAGGGAGAGGAGGGGGAGGAGGAGGAGGGGGAGGGAGAGGAGGGGGAGGAGGAGGAGGGGGAGGAGGAGGAGGAGGGAGGGAAGAGGGAGGGGAGAGGAGGAGGAGGAGGAGAGAGGAGGAGGGGGAGGAAGAGAGGAGGGGGGAGGAGGGGGAGGAGGGGCGAGGAGGGGGAGGAAGGAGGGAGGAGGAGGGAGGGAGGAGGCGGAGGAGGGGAGAGGAGGAGGAAGAGGGGAGGAGGGAGGAGGAGGAGGGGAGGAGGAGGAGGAGGGGAGAGGAGGGGGAGGAGGAGGAGGGGGAGGAGAGGAGGGGGAGGAGGGGAGTGGGAGGAGGAGGA